>NC_137124.1:53825194-54082694 GCF_949319135.1 Squalius cephalus | reverse complement strand
GAATGTAGATAGCGAATTTTGAGAGAAATTGAGATCTTTGAAGATTTTAATTGAGATCGCATTCAAATCTCTGGCTCTTAAATGAAAGACTTTGCTATCTTGTCCAATCGGAGCACAATTTGTGACATTGTTCTCACATTGACTGAGGAGAAAAGACAATCTCCATTTAATCTCTGTCTAGGTGAAACAACTGAGACATTAAAGTGATCTTATTTGTGATTTATCTTTACTAAACTTTACCAAGTTATAAGTCATGTTGCAGATGTGATGGCTGTGCTGAATATGTGATTCGGTTCTTTGTAATAGATTTAACTGGTTTGAGTGGATTACTGTACATGTGCATTGAGGAAAAATAAGGGTGAAAAACAGAGAGATGGAGGCCTTAAAAACAATCCTCTCCAGCAGCTTATACCACCCCGGTGCACTTTAACAGTAAATAAAGCAATAATTATTGAATTCCTTTGGAATAAATAAGCAGCTAGAAAGTAAACAATAGGAACATAATTGTAGAAAGAAGGCAATCAATGCCTGCAGTCATTTGGCTTGTGTTGATTATGCGTACGCTCGTTTGTGTATGTTTCTTTGTGTCTTTGAGTAAAAAGCAATAGCGGTTAGAGGGAGGGTGTAGTGACAAGCAGTTAAATAATACCCTCTCGCATACACCCGTGCAAAACAAGCATGGGGTAATCCTTCCTCCAGTAATGCCCCTGCATTTCCAAACAATGGTTCTCAATCAGCTGATCAATGTGTCCACATAATTCATTGTGCGAATCGGTCTAGGTGAGGGAGGAAGAGAGCAAGGGAATTCTATAGAAGAGATCGAGAATGGGAACTCAGGGCAGTGGAGATATCAATACCCAGATCAGAGATGCTATGGCAGTGGCAATGCCCAAGGCCTTTTTAAATAAGGACAAGAATATACTGTACACATAATGTAGTATTTTAAGTCAAAATAAACACGTTAATTGTAAAATGAGCTGAGCCACATTTTACATTGTGGAGATCATGCAGGAAATTAAGTTTAATCCAGGGTTGGGTAAAATAAAGAGTTGCAAAACTATATTAATCGCTAGACGTCGCCTTCCACCATGAAGAGCTAATTAACAGCTTAGCCTCCCATTGTTTTTATGAACGCAAGCCCTGTAGCGCCAAGCCGCATCCAGCCCCGTAGTACAATAACTCTGCCTGCAGGAGGCGACAGCTGTGTGGAGCACTAGGGGCAACACACACAGCTGTTCCAACTGTCCCTAGACATCTGCGGCCGCCTGGTGCCATCTGGAAATTTAGGAGGGCAGTTTGGGACCTGTAGAGATCCTTCTACCTCCTGCAACCTCCAGAGCGCTTCCCATAACTAACCCTCCATTTTGGTAAGAGACAATGTTGATAATTATTGGGAAAGGACAGTGAAAGAATTCTGTGTATGTCTCAGGGCATGCAGACAGGAGACAGACACGATCAATCGAGAGACATTCAGAGGTACTTAGACCGTTCAATGATGTCTTATTTGTTATATTAGCTTAAAACACATGACTTGTTCTGGTGTTCTAGCAAGAACAGAATGATTTGTGAGAAAAACATACTTGCAAAAGAAAGCACTGCATCTATTTGACAAAGTCAAATACATAAAAGAAAACACTGTTGGAGATACCAAATGAGTCATGTTGTAGTTATGAGAATAGTAAGTGTAACATAACATTGTAGCAATACTGGGTTACACTTTATTTTAAGGTGTCATTGTTACAGTGTTAAGTACTGAGTAATAATAATTAACAACATGTACTTACTATAGGGTTAGGGTTGATTGCATGTAATTATGCAGAATTTACTCTTATTACTATGTAACCTATGCAACAAGGACACTGTAAAATAAAGTGTTACCCAATATTGTTACAATAACAGTCTGAACTTAACTGAAACTGGGGACTGACTAACTTCAGTTTTGTTTATCTATAGAGGTTGATGCAACACAGCAAACATCGAACTTTTCGTCCACAGTCTTCTGGGACAGATGAATGCTTCATTCAAAGATCCTGAATGATGATCATCAACATCTATAAAAGGCAAATAAAAGGCAAACATTTACCAATAACCCACAAATTAGCGAATACCCAAATCCAACCCAAGTGAACAAGACCTTCTCCGAAAAAAGTCATAGACGTGATGAAAAGGACACCCCACAGTATTAACTCCTCAGGTTTGTATGATCTAGCTTTCACCTCCAGCATTCCTTGTTAGTCTACGTGAATATTTCATTACCACATAATTGGTTGATGCTCCAGGCTAGGTTATGAGGCAGTAAGAATGCTCCCCTCTTCCTTGTTCTTCTTTTCTAAAATTCACAAAGGGCAGTCTGGAGTCGGCAGCGTGGAGTGTTTGAACTGGTCTCCAATGAGGAAATGTTTGAGTTGCCAGGCTCTGCCCCTCTCGTCTGCCCGGCTTCACCTTCACCCACAGGACTAGTGTAATGAGAGGGCCTGATCGTGGCCCTGTGCCAGAGTAAATATTTAAGCTCAGCTTAAAGAGCCTGGCTTTTATTAGCTGTGTTGGGCCTACAATGGCGCAACAGGCCCTAAGAGTTCTCACCTTCTTAACATGCAAATGAATAAGCGGGGGCGGGCCGGGGGTGGTTGCTTTGGGAAGCTTATTTGCATAGCACATAAGCATTCTGAGTGTCTGAGGCCAATGTAGAGGTAACAAACTTTGAGCACCTATCCATTTCTAGTGTTTCTAAAGATATACTTGGTTTGCCTTTACTCAATTGCTTTGACTTCTACTAACTTCATAAAGAGCTTTAAAGTCCCAATAGCCTAGGATACTTAGCTGTAATGTACTTGTCACTTAATTTGAGCAAATTGACACTAATTAACCTAAACATACAGTGCCTCTATACTGTGAGAAACAAAACATCTGGTGTGGTTGTTCAATCTGTCCTTCATAAAAGGACTGTTCTAGCTTAGACTCCACTGAAAACATACTATATTACATAGTCCTATTTTGAATACACAATGTGTACACAATGTGCTGTGCTGGTTTACACATGTATAAGATGTCTGTATTATCAGGGTGTTAATCAATTAAAAAGAAATCCATGAAAATATTACATCCCCGAATCTTTGTATGTTTTGACCTTCAGCAAGACATGAATTTGAAACAAGCACTTTTCAAGCCCTGGCCTCTAGCCTATGCCCAGAGGAGCCTGAGCACTTGTGTTGAAAATTGGAGCTCTTTGGCAGAGGCTCACCTGTCCATCCCATAATCTCACTCTTCTCTCTTTAAGCAGAATACACATGGGTGCTGAAAACATACAGCGCTTTATGGGATCCGTCATCAGCGTCTACTCATTAGCTTGCAAAGGAAAGAAGAAATACAACTTTACTTTACATAAAAAAGAAACAAAGTGCTCATTGATCAGAGTAATCAATAGTGAATCGATAACCTAAGCCCTCATCATTCCAAGTCCAGCGTAATTACAGCTGAGATATGGTCATTATCACTAAAATCAAAAAAGGTGCAGGTCTAACTAAAGGCAGCTCAATTGCTTCAGTGTTGCTGGGCTTTGCAAATACTGTACAGGGCCCTCTGAAGGACCTCTGCATGCGATTCCCAAAATAACTTGCTCACGCCATCAGTCATCGTGTCATTGAAGAGGTTGCGGCCATTGCTGCCCATTTGAAGGCATTTAATTATGTGCACTGCTACTGCGTCAGCATAGCAAAGCTTTGCATTGCTCTTAATGTAAATTTAGTTATATATATAGGATAGCATTAAGCAACCGCCTTGTGATTTGAATGTACTAAATGTTGTGGAAGAGTGCCTTCCTTATGAGATTTGCAGCCTAGCATTAGGTGCTAGCAAAAATAAGAAGCTCTGACACATTTAAGTGTCAAAGGAAGAGGAGAGGTCCTTAAAAGTGATGAGATATGGCAGAATGGCAGTAGTTGGCACCAAACACAACCCTGTTTTGATTTTGAACTTGCTGTCCATGCAAATAGCATTGCAGATGCAGGGTGACAGCGGCGCAGCGTGCAAAGTGCTAACAAGTAGAGACTGCTAGAAAATACATAACTGGGCCTGAGCATGCTGCTAACAGAGAGGCCCTTACTCCTCCTCCGGCTCGAGTTTCTGTGTCACTTCACTTTGAGCTGCATACACGATGAGCGGCTGGAGGCATAAGTGCACTTGGCAATGGCGCTACGAGAGAAGTGTATACAGTTTCTAAACCAGCTCTGTGTCTCACTCTCGCCTTCTCCCTTCCCTACAATCTCCACCAAAGCGCCGGGAGCGCCATGCTTGTAAAAGTAACCACAGCTCTTTAAGAGGCTCATGTATTTACAAACGGAGGTATGTTGAAATCAAAGGAATTACCACATGACATAACACATCAAGCAGCCAGCGGATAGAGAATTTATAGGGCGGATTCGAACATGGGTGGTGCGCCCAGGAACTATGCCATTGTTTGATCATGCACAGCCACAAGCAAGTACAACTCACTCACCTATGACAGGTCCCGAGTTCACTGGCTCATTGGCGTCAACCCCCACCTTTCGCTGCCTTTCTCTCAGTCAGGTGGTTACAGGTGTAGAGTGCTATTGTTTTCTACTTCCTGTTGATCCTCCACTTGCTGATTTCTCCTCACATGTTGCTTTTGAAAGTAAGGCTCTGTCTGGTTATGTAAGCCTAGTACATGAGCTGTTCTCACTCCTCATCCTGCACCTCTTGTGAAGTGCAGCAGTTAAATCTGTTGTGCTCTGTCCTAGTTGGATCTAAAGAATCGTTCTCTCTCTCTCTCTCTCTCTCTCTCTCTCTCTCTCTCTCTCCCTCCTCCTCCTCTTTTCCTCTGTTGCTCTTCTGCCTAATATCACCTCAGTTTTTATTTCGCCCGCCTTCATCTGCAGAGGACTAAAAATACATGATAAATGGTACATGATATTTTAAAGTCTTATCTCTTATCTGTTCTTACAAGGAAATAATAGGGTAGTTAATCCTGAAGATCTCCCTCAAATTGATTAATCAGCACATACGGACAATCAAATAAATGATTAATATTCTCCAGACCTGCGGTCGGACAGTTACCCCCCAAAGCATCACTAATAATTCAGTAACCCTTCCCAGACCAAAGCCTCGTCTGCCTGTTCAGCAGGAGCTCTCTGATGCAGTGGGAGATCTTTGAAGTTGGTGCATAACAAACTCGCAGTGCTCTACGCATGGCTCTACCTGTAGATTAGAGCACAACTGCTGGCCAGGCCAGAAAGACATTGCAGTTTTATTATAATGGAGCTGAATGCAGACAAAAATGTAGCTGCATATCCTCTAATGTCTGCACCATGATGCCCGACAGATGTTTGGCAATATAGTAGACTTTTTAAGACAGCAGGTTTTTAGAAACCAGTTTGTTAAGATTGGGGCTAATTTGTGGCAAAAGCAAACATATCACATAAGTAAACAGTATTGTTACGAGATAGTCTCTCTGCCCTGGAGAGAAGTAACTAGTTAAGATAACTTGAATGTTACATAAGGGGGTCTTGTCCTGCTTGCTATCTGTGTGTCATCCTGGTTTTATATTCAGATGTCTTCAGACAAGCTGTTTAGCAGTGGTTCTCCCTGCGCTTGCACCCGGGCCACACCCTGTCCTGGTGATGGATTCCCTATTTATTCAACTATTTTAGGACAAAAGGATGAAATCTCCATGGAGAATGGTTTTCTTTCTCTACCATTACTGAGTTCTCTAACCCTCCCACAGAGGTCAACAAACAGCCCTCCTCACCAAGCCGACCGCATCTGCCAGCTTGCGCACTTATTAAAGTGTGAGTGACCCGGGCCTGGACACCCCTCGTCCACAACGACTGTGGTGTGTGCGCATCCGTGTGTCTGTGCAAACATATGTTTAGGTGTCACAGCTTTACCATGTGGACCGGCATCACCAGTCCCACGCTAGTACTGACCCTTAACTGCCTACCCCCACCTTGGCCTTTGTGTAGGTCGCCTGGCTGGCTGGATAGCTAGAGAAGCCCGTGCAGCTGTCTACTGTCCTCTTCCCGGACACGCTGTCTCTGGTGTCCATGCTCCTGCTTCCGAACGTGGCTATACATAACATCACAGCGCATAGTTCGAAACCTGACCACCACCTGCATTCTGCCACTCAACCTGGGTTGCTCGACAGGGCTATGCAGTTTCATTAGCACAAAGACGCGGAATTAAACTAATCCATGTGTCTCTCGCGCTGTGGCCGGAGCCCCATACAGCCTCAGCAGGGGCACCATTAGCCTTTCAGCGAAAGCGGGCTGATCTGAAACCCTGCCAATACGTCTGTTGATGTATGGCCTTAAACTCTAATAGGTATAAGCGTGGTGTGCGGGGTGTTGTTGTGAGAAGCCAGGCTTTTCTATAACCGATACAGTTAACTTTGATCTTGTCTTAGCATGGCCTGTTTATAAATCAGCAACGCAAATATTTATGAGCTGGATGGGAGAAAATGGCTAGTCTGGTTTATATCCCTGGCCTTCTATTCTTCCTTGCCGCCCCATCCCACTCCCTCCACCCTCCTCCTCCTCCTCCTCCCCCCGGCTCATGTGTCGACGAGGACACCACAGCAGTGGGGTGAGAGAGCACAGGCCCCAGGCCACATCTATCATGACTACATTGTGCAGCTTTATTGGCTGGTCATGGAGCGCAGGTCAAAGGCACTCCAGGGGAGGGCAGAGGAAATCTAGATATGCAGGAGATAGAGGAAGATATCTAAAAAGATAACACAAAAAGTTGACAGGTGGATCTGTTTTTTGCAAGCCTCTCTAACTCAGTGTGGGTTTGGTCTAGGCAAGGTGAGGTCTGAGTCTCATCCAGTAAAGCTCAATAAATAACATGAGACTGTGCTCAATAACTATTGCCTTTTTGCTTGCTCCCTGCACACCTATCTGTTTCGGCCCGCAGTGCACACAATGGGACGGCCCGCACTGGCAGATGCACAGGTTTTAATTGCTCCCCCCAGTCCTGACCTCTGCTCCTGATCACCCTCTGATATACAGCATCTCTATTAAGCTGGGAAGTAGGTAAATATTCTCCTAAAGACCCTCCATCCTAACGGCACTACTGAAAAAGGAGGGAAAAAAAAAAATCAATCGCCTTTTTTCTTTTGTCCTTCGCCAACTCTATTAGTTTTCCCATTTTATCTGATGTCGGGATCCAAAAACGCAGAGACCAGTGCTGAAGAGGGGGCAGCTGTGCACGATCTTGGTTTGATGCAAAGCTGTATACATCACGTGTCTGGTTTCTTGAGAAATGTGTGGCTTTGTTGTGTTGTATTTCAAATTGTTTTGAAGACTCAAGTTTGGATAGAGAAGCCATATTTTGGGAGAATGAAAATAATGCTTTTAAAGAATGGATGAAGATGGCTAGCATTCTTCAGAAATAGTCCACAGTGAATTACAAATTATTGGGCTCTGACTCAGACATTTAATAAATTCTGTGTTGTGTCTTGTTAAGCTTGATGACAACATGCAATGTGGAGACAAATATGCAATGTGGACACAACGCTGTGTGTGTGCTGGAGTGTTTGAGAGTGCAAGTGAGTAAAAGGGGGGCAGTGGTGATGGTAGTGGTGGACTGGCTTGTAGATCGATGCAGTGATTGGCAGTTAATGGCTTTTCCTGTTCAGCCTTCGTAACCTCGCTCTGATGGCTGTTGCTTCTGATCAGAGATGGCAGATTGCGTTTGATTTTTGAATATAATAGAGATGCACCGATATGAAATTTCTCAGCCGATACCGATAGCCGATTATTCAGAATGATATCGGCCGATGCCGATACCGATAGTTTTTTTTTTTTTTCTATGGATAAAAAATAACTAACAAATAATGCTGCAAACTATACAGAGAACCCTCTCATTTGGTACACTATAATATTAGAGGTTACATTTAACAATAGAGCTATATTCAACTAGATATAATATTTACACTCAAATAAAAGCTGAAATGTTTGTATACTCGGTGACACATATAAGGTATTTTAGCACTTGTCTTCAAGGCAAATTTATTCAAACATACATATATAATTAACAGTAAATAAAGCTCCTCTCTATTTTTTTTAAAGCTAACTAACAAATGGATGGCTTTCCTGAGGTAAATCAACATTAAGTGATATTGTTCACAATCTGTTTTATTGACATCTTTCCACGGTTGAAACACTGATTGAGTGATTACATGAGACACTATACAGATTTCAGTAAGTTGTACTGTATCTTTAAACTTACCTTCTGATATCCATGCACGTTTTTCTAGATATAATGTATTAAAGTGGAAGAAAATACTTTGCTGCTTGAACTGAGGCACCACAGCGATCTGTCACGTCACATTTAAGAGCGTCAAAACACCATTTATTGTTTGAATTTCGTGCTAAAATGTACAGAATTTGAAAGATGACACTTTGTTTCTTTTTAGAAGTAACAAAGCACAGAGCTTTTTGTGAATATTGGATGAGAGGCATGCTACAAATAATGTTTAGTGTAGGGTAAAACTGCAGATCTGGCAACCCTGGCTTTAACTACGCGTAATTCATAGGGTCAAATAGAGCCTGCTTTTGTGTAGCTGTTTTTAGCTGTTAATGCCTTATTGTCGCATTAAATTGCCTTAACTAACTCAACATGAGAGATTTTCTTCACACACAGTGTGATTTACAGTCGGTCATGTTTTACCGCACCCTTTTGATTGACAGGATATAATCGGCACTGATCATCGTCTGTTTTTAAACAATAGGCCGATGGCCGATAGTGAAAATAATTGCTTTTATCGGTCGATACCGATTGTTGGCCGATAGATCGGTGCATCTCTAAAGCCCGGACTTTAGATGGCTTCATCGTGTTAAATAATTTAAAAGTTAAGTTTCCCAGGCATAGAGTGTCTGAACAATCCAATAGACTTCTCTGTAAAAAGGAGAGTGCTGATTTCCATACTTCCATACTCAATGCTTTATTCACCTGATTTTGAATAAACGGCAGCGATTTTACAGCCCGTAATTTTGAAAGTTTTGAAAGATTCCTCAAGCCATAAAACGAAATGAAGGAACTCATCAGAAATAAGATGGAATGGAAGAGAACAAGCTATATTTCAGATTGAAAGAACGTAGAGGGAAAGTGCATATCCTATTCATAGCAAGCAGAGTAACAAATATCCATATTTAAAATGGTTGAGGGTCAACCAAGAGCTGAGAATCTCATAACTTTGAATGTGATGCTCTAGTAGAAGGTGATTTCTAGAAATCTGCTCAGACTAACAGACGAACAAAAATGTAATTCTGTGAGCAGGTGTATGTGTGCATGTGTGTATATAGGGATCCACTGGGACAAACCAGTGCTGAATTAATACACACATGCTGCTCCCTTTGCAACATCAACAAATATTTAATAAAGCCTGCTTCATATAACTCATTAATATGGCACTCCCTCTCTTCTCTCAGCACTTAATTTAATATAACAATAATTTGAATAATCATTTGCATACCAAGATCTAGTAATCTTGTCTAGTGGCAAAAATATAACATCTCCTTGAGACCTCGTTTATTCAGTAGCAAAGACAGGCTTTCTGGTTCAAATTAGCAGAACAAGACCATTTCAACCTAACGAGTATAAATTAAGGAAATTCTTTTACAGTGACAGACATAACCCGCTCAAACGAACGATCAAGTCTGCGGCAGCCTAATTTTAGGCCTGGTGTTGATTGAATGTGGTGACGCTGTGGGGATGAAGAAAGAGAGAGAGAGAGAGAGAGAGAGTTTGGTTGATCCTGTGGGGAGTGGGTGGAGGAATGTGGCGGGTGTGCTGAAGAGTTCCTCTGCTGTCTCTGTGTTCCATCTCTGCGCCCACAGCGGCAAGATCTCCACTTCATAAATCAGCACTGCTGTTTGAAAAATGCTTCATGATACACAAATGTGTGAAACCACTTAACAACAGAACAAAAGTGTTTCTCCTACTTTCAGCAGCTGCAGCTAGTAAAATAAGGCACCTCTGAGAGGCTGACCTAAGAATTCACCTCATCAGTGGGAGGGGCTTCATAAAGAGAAAGCCTCAAAGAGAATGTTGGGATGCATATCTGTGACCATGCATTTTAAACACTAGGAGTCCTGTATGGGCGACTAGAGTTTGAAAGCAGAGAATGCAAGGGTTGTAAACTTGCAATGAAAGTTTGACCTTGAAAAATTAAGTGCTACTCCTTGACCACTCTGTTTCTGGCCTTCACATTTTCTGTCTACCCACTAACCTCTTTTCATTAGAACACAGAGTGAGAAAGAAAGAAAGAAAGAAAGAAACTGAGTATTTGGGGACAACGTACTGAACTCTAAATGAGTCACTTTCTGATGCTGATGACTTCACATCTCTGCCTTTTAATGCAACAAACCGTCATCTCCACATATTACCTTTATCCCTCATTTTCCTTTTTTTTTTTTTACATGTCACTTTTCTTGGTTTACCCCCTTTTAACATGCATAAAAGCACATGATGAGAAAACAAGGTGTGAAATGATTTTTTTTCCAGAGACCCCAATAAAAACCATATGACACCTCAGGCTGAACTGCTTAATTACAAAGGGATGAAAATCTTTAGTCTGCATCTGGTGAGAACATTGCCCTCATAACACTGATAGATTTATAGCTCCCAGTCCTAACCTTGGACTCCAGTGCATGGCAATTAGGCCATGCATAAGACGCCTCAATGAATGTCCATCTCAGTGGGGTGAAGTCAGGCTTAATTTTTATTTATTTTTTACCCTGGGCTGCAGTTTTAGACCTACACAAGGCTTACCTCAAGAAATGTCTGAGAGTTGGTAATGTTGCGGATTCTTAACTAGCTCAACCAGCAATGATCTCTTGGTAATCCAATTTCACAACCAATTGAACAGCATGGCTACCACCTGCACCAGTATCTTACAAGCATAAACCAGCATGATGACTGACCAACTTTGTTGGCACAAACTGGACCAGAACCTAAATGTCATAAACCAGTCTAAACCAGCCTGGAAATTCTAAGCGGTTGTTTCAGCAGGATCTAAACCCTTGTCCCAGCATCCATCTGTTCCACACTGAACTATCTTGCTGTAGAGTGGACCTTGATCTCACACATGTAAACACTCCAACTTGTCTAGCATTAGAAGGATGTGGATTTCCTCATTTCAGCAGACCTTCATTGTGAATATTCAGAAGAGAGACATTGTCTGTGATGAGGGGTGAGTGAAAAACAGTGAGGTCCAAAGCCTCATTTCATGTGTGGATTTATTTCTCCCAAGACTCTCTTCAGCAGCCCAAAGCTAAACACAGTGTGTTTTCCAGCGCTCTGCCTTCAACTAAGCACCGAGAGGAGCCTTGCGGCCTGGGTCACTCACAGGCCATTAATCTGGTTGCTAAGTCACTGATGTATTGATGCTGGTGAACCAGTAAGCCTGCCTGTTGCTCTCTTTACCACCCACTGTCTTTCTCCCCAACACTTTCTCTTACTTCCTAAGGCTCACCCAAAGTCTGCCTCAAAGAAAACATACCTGCCAACTTGCTACTTTGGTCACTTTCTGTAAGAAGGTTCGGCCTTACCCATCCAGGGACTAAGCCATTCAAGGATTTGTTCAAACTAATTTGACTCACATTTGACTAACAAACACATTTGACTAAAAAACATACATCAAGCTGATCAAATTAGGCTAATAAAGAGTATTTTTGATGACTGAGCAAACATGCAATCTCATTACGCCAGAGAGGGGTTGGAGGTAGAGGGCGGGTTGAGGAGCTTCTGATCGGAGGGATGTGGGCTGAGATTGCAATATAAACTATAAAACTACTGTATAATATCTCTTACAAGACTGAGGCTGGCACTACTGAGATAAAACACTGATTAAGGCATGTTATAAACAGGCAAATTTGCTAAAAAAAAATCTGCGCTGGGAACCGAGAACGTAAAAGTCAAGAGGTTCAAACCCGGGGGTGTAATCCATGAATGCAAGAACTGCAGAGACCTATCAACATTGTGCCCTTGAGCAAGCCACTTAACTCCAGGGGGATTGTGGCTGTAGTAAGCGAACTTTTAAATATCTTCAGAGCATCTACTAAATGTCAAATAACTACATAAAAAAGTCAGGTCAGTCTTGAACATGTTTAATGCTCGACAGCATAATTGCACTCAAGATAACTCCTCTCATCAATTTAAAATAGATTACTTAGCGTGATGGTGCGAGTGACTACCTTTAAAGAACTTCCTTTGTTATAACTTTACAGTAACTTCCATTGTTAAGTGTTTTATAAGACACAGATCTTCAGCGTACTAAAAAGAGCATTACAGAAGGAAAGGTTGCAAACATCGAGAGAAAACAAGGAGGAAGATTTGGCTGAAGAAATATTTAGTTATCCAGGCTGGTTGGATTAAAGCTATTTAACCTTAAGATGAGAGCAGCGGAGAGGGACCACCCACCAGCTTGTGACCCATGCTGGTTTGTTTTGTGCACAATAGGTTTTTGCCTTGTTTATTAGATTTAAGGGAGACAAAGAGTCGAGAAAGATGTGCAAGAGGAAAGAGCGAGACACATGCAGGCGGTTGAAGCGCAGACGGAGTTAGTCACAAATATAAGGCGAAGGAGGGAATAAATCACAACAACAACAAAGACGTGAAAAGATGCTTTTTTAGCTTCTAAGGTGTTCTGGGTGGTTTCTTAACGCTATTGTTCGCCAGAAAAAAAAAACTAATTCTGATTGTTTAGAAAAGTATAGGATACCTCTACTCAACAAGCCGTACAATTTGTGGTTTAATTGTCTGTGGCTAAAACGTTGCAGGAGAAGTTACATGGCAAAGTTTCAAATACTTTACAAACTACCACAATCTTGTGTCTTCCTACTGTGGTGTAACATACTCTCTGATCAATGTGCACACCCCTGTCCCTCATCAGACTCCAATCCCCTGTTTGTGCTGATCAGGCAGCAGATAATAGGATCAACAGCTTCCTTCAGCAGTGGCAGAAGCATTGCTTAGTTGCTCTTGTCTGGCTGCCTAAAGAGAGAGAGGCGGGGGTGGGGGCCAGAAATCAAAACAAACAGCTATTACAACACAACAATATCAGCTTCTCGGCCTCTCTACAAAGAGATACGCTCTCTCTCTCGCAATCCGTATACATACCCCTGTCCCTCTCTCACAACTTTTGTAATATAGGACAACATATGAAAACTGTGTATGGCCTACCATGTGTATCTGTTTGGCTGCTGGTCCCTCCATTGAATGCATGCATGAACACACACACACACACACACACACACACGCTTATAGGTGCGGATGCATGCATAATCATCAGCTGCAGCTGTGCAACGGGTCAGCGCCTGGCTTTTCTGAGGTGGGGGCTGAAGGAGTTGTGAAATTCCTGCAGACTTCCAGACACAGCTTTAAGCCTGCCCACTACTCTACAAACCAATGTCACACAGCAAAACGCTCCTCCCACGCTAACGGACAGCTCTCTCAGTAAAACTCAACTCCTCTTCTGGAGAAAAGCCCTCCGCCTTTTGTCTTAAAGGGAGCTTAGCCTCTGTTTGACTTCTGTGAGGTAGAGTTCAGCACCCTATGGGCAACCTTGTGCTGACATGGATCTACATCATTGAGACCTTATAATAGACATAAATATGATATATCCAAATTTAAAAGAGTCTCCTAATTATAAACCTGGGCTTATATACGTGATAAGGACTGACTGGAGGGAGTCCGAATGTCTCAGTAGAAGCTCTGTGGATATGGAATGGGCGCTTTATTAGCGCGGTACTACCGGTAAATCAAAGCTCAGCCCTTCCTGGAACAGCAGCAAACCTTTTTTCCCCACTGAGCACTATTACTGAACAATCACAGGCCAGCCATGATAATTAGCAGAGTATCTCCATCTAAACGAGCGCCTCTCTCTCTCTCTCTATCGCTCTCAGACCTGCCCCCCCCCCCCCCCATCATCTTTCACTCCGTCTCATCTCTAACTGATGTCTGGAGGGACTTATGGAGTTTGGGTGTGGCGCTCTCTCTGGCATAGAGGTTAAGCTTCACTGTCCACAGATGAAAGATATAACCACGGGCCGTACCAATAGTGGTAAAATGCTCCCTTGCGACTTTAACTCGAAATTACTCTGCACTTTTATTTGATAATAAAAAACAAACACAATCTTGCTGGAGCCAGGGCATTCTCAGTCTATTTGTTTTTGATGATTGGAGTAAGTTACTCTGATGAGGATAAGTCATGATAGAAATAATAATTATTAATGGAGATGGTAAGCCGTATTGATCAGGATTCAGTTTTAAAGGGTAGAACAATATCTGAGAAGCAGATTAATACCTTTCGGTATAGCTACTACGGTTAATCCCCCTTCTACGCATTACTGTCTGTTTTATTTTACTGTGTTTTTTCTTTGTTTTCTCCAGAGCGTAGACATTTTCCTTCCTCACGCCCCAGCTGATCCGGTTGCATTGCACTGAAGGGAAAAATAAGTAGAGAGAGTCCAAAATCCAGACGTTTTGTACTGAATCCTGGGCCATGCTTGGAGTGCAGTCAAAGCGCTGTTAGCATAGCTGAGGCACATCAACATGTGCTACAGGGTTCTGTTAAGTAGGAGTTTTGGGCTATAGTGAACAGATGACAGAATGTGTGTGTGTGCGTGTATATCTGTGCATGTACAGGGAGTGTGTAAATGTGTGCAGCACACAGTTTGTATAGTTTGTGTGTTTAATGGAGCGAGACCAGCACACTGGTGCTGGTGGTGCGGGGGTGAATGTTATGAGGCCTTTCTTGGGTAAAGATTCCCCATGTGATAGTGACGGCACTTTCTTCCTCTCTTTCCACGGCCAAGCGGCATCTGGAGTGGATTTTGTGCGAGCAGACACCGAAGAACATGATTACATTCAGTTAACTGTGCTCTAAACTGATTATGCATGTGCCAAGCTAATGGACTACATTTGCAAGAGGAAAAATAACATCCAATCAATCTCAATTACCCCAGATTGTACCGGCCCCTGAGACAAGGAAGGTAGCCAGCCTGAAGCTCCTCCTCTTTGCTTGATAGGCCTGCCTGGAAGACCTGCCTCTCTCCATCCTGTCTGGAGCGGAGAACCAAGTCTCCAACTCAAGACTGACATGAGTGCAGCCCAGCACCTGAGACATGCTTGCTCAGCATGAACAAGATCTCAAATATCGAGTGAATGTGTCCTCTAGACTACAGGGTAGTGGTGTACATACTTGTGTATATAAAAGTGGTGCTAGAGAAAATTGAAGGACAAGACATGAGTAATCATTGAGTATATGTACCCTTAAAATCATCATGAAATGGCATTCACAACTTTTACTTCTGTAACGATGTACTGTATTTCTAAGAGAAACAGCACATCAAATGAGCACAAAATGTAACTGTCATGGATGAGTGTCTTTATGACAGGTGGTTGGAGGAGTGGGACTGAAAAATATGAGGGATCGGTAATGTTTTTAATTGGAATAATGTGCACAGATCAAATGTGCACAATGGAATCTGGAATGTGTACTGAGAAAGCAATTAGTGTCTCTTGATTTCAAATTCACTTTAATATACATAGATTAACTATGTGTGGCAACTATCTCTGATTTTGCAAATTGCAAGTTCCACCAACAATTAAGAACTTGTGAAGCCTAAGCTTTGTGATGACCTGGGTATTGTTGTATGGCCCATCTGCAAATTCTTATGGGTGACCATCATGACATCATTCTCACCACTACAAAGCAGCCAGCGAGCGGGAACTTGGAGGGAACAGTGGAAGGTAAAAGTTCATCTGAAATGAGTGCAAGACTGACTGATGGGTGTGTCTGAAACCAGAGTGGAACTCAGACCAGTACCACAGACACCAAAGTCGGGAAGCATCACCCCTGCTGTGCAGTGGTCCATGCGGTTAAGACAATTCTCCCAAGCCTTCCAAAGGCTTTCGGAACATTCCAATCCATGGGGTGGTGGGGGAAGGTGTATTTTTAGAAAGTCCTAATATGTGCCGCATACCACAGACTCTCAAATTATCCCATCCAGCTTAGCCTTCAGTTTAAACCTTCCTTTTTAATTCCAGTAATTACAGGCTCCAATTTACGGAGCTGTGCACACAAAGGGCCTGTTTAATGCAAACCAGTTTGATTTGGGCAAAGTGTCCCAAGGATCTACCACATCTTAGGGCCTGTTTATGCTGACTTGATAATTTATTTTCTCCCAGCAGGAGGTCTAAAATTTTTGCATTTTGTATCATATTTCTTTGTGTGCGTGTGTGTGTGTGTGTGTGTGTGTGTGTGTGCGTGCAGGAGGAGGAGGAGGGGGGGCGGGGTGGTAACTACTTGTACAGTCAGCATAGCTGAGCTAGCAAATTATACTGTTGATGTCAGGCAGTCAGTATGTCTATCAGGGCTATAAATTCACTCCAAAGTGAAGCTTGTGTCATTCTGGGGTTAGAAACCAATGCTACAGCAAGACCTCAGCAGCAACATGTGCTTATCGTCCTCTAATCACATTTGTATGTCATGAAATACAGCTATAACTCAAACTGTGAATGTCTTAGTTTGCGGGTAGGCCTGTCGCCACTGACGGAAGCTGCTTGCTTACAAGGCTGATGCTGTTGTCAGTCAACTCGGTTCTCTCTTCCTCTGTTCGGATAAGTGGGGCTTTTAGGGCTGAGGAACCATTTTAAGCAGCTTAAAGCTTACAAATTATCATGCTTGGATGTGTCGAACATTTCTAATCTGCCACAGAGTATTGAACATTTGCAGTTAGGTGGACTAGTCTCTTCTCCGCTAGCTCTCCATCTTTAAAAGGAGCACCGGCAGCGGAAGGAATATTATGGTGCTTCTAAAGCATTTTGGTACTAACAGTAGACTTAATTATGCTACGAATGAGGTGAATTTTGGAATTCCCCAGAAAAACAGCTCCATACATCACAATGAATTGCAGTCAGTGGCTAGATAAGATATTTGTCTACTATTGCTTACCATTGATGCTAAAACTCAACCTGGTTCCCTTGGTCTCAAATCCTGCCTGGAGCTATATGAGGCCCCTGACTACAGCAATGCCTCCACAGGTCAGCCAAGCATGTCAGGAGTCTTGTGTTGCATATTTGAATCATTGTGGTATCTGTAAATATGCTCAATGCATGTCCCAGCTTGAGTATGGCAGACAATCTCAGCTCTGGCTTGTCTGCTCTCGTCTCCAGATGCAGAGGAAGCTGGTTTTTGGCTTTCCCCTAATTACCATTACAAACTAGTTTGTCAGGGAAACAGCTGACCAAGAGTCCCTCAGCCCTTGACAATGCTAGAATATCTCTGGCAGTAAAAGGTTTACAAACAGGAAACTTTCAATGAAGTCAATGGTAAACTGGACCTAGTCCAGGTATTTTATATCAAAATATCATAACATAGCTCTGCCTCTGAAATCACCTTTCTTTTCAGCTGTCTTCAGTAAGGTGGTGTCGGCTTAGCTAATTGTTTTAGGCTACGTTTGGTTAATAGGCAATTATGTCCCACCCTACATTTTCTTTTCTTTTTGAATATTCTAATTCACTCAGAATTATGTCAAAGTAGGTTGCAACTACTGTAACATTTTTGTTCACTGTCCAAAGGTATAACACTTGATAAAGGAGAGTAAATAAAGGTCAAGTAAGTTTGGGCAGTGATATGCTGCTGGTGGAACGTGATTCAGTATCCAATTGAGCATGTGAGAGCAAGAGATAGAAAGAAAGGAAGAATTAAGGAGAGAAGTCCCTGTGTGCAGTCGTGCCAGTCTAGGTTAAACACAGCCTGAGCTGGGCTCCTAGACACACAGGATAGGTGCCTAAATGGAATCAGGCCTGTTAGATTTATGGCCATTTGTTCAGAGAGTGTTCATCCATGGGCTATTATGGAATGATTAGTGTAGAAGGTGAAGCTCCAAGTCCGGCGAAAATCAATACGGCTGTCGAGAGCGATTCTGCCCTTCCCACTCCGAACGGTATTAGCACCAAACCTCTGTCTCTTCACACTTCTTCATCCTCTCTTCCAGCAATTTCATCAGCTGCCCTTCTCCCCACCCTACTGACCTGCCATGTTCCTCCCTCCCTCTAAGTGCCCCTGTTCTCCCCTCTTCATTGCATGCGCATTAGGCCTTAATATACTGCACTGGGCCATCACTCATAGTCGACGGAAGAGATGGAGAGTGCTGGTCGATTCAGTCGTACAGTAGACTAGAGGTGTTTAAAACCTGTGGATAGTGTAACATTGTGTCCTAACCAAAAATATGCTACCCTCTTCCATGTTGATCAGAGTTTCTGTCCTAACCTCCCAAAACAAGCTATGAGGCATTTTGTTGTTGTGTTGTACTGGGTAGCTCCACCCACAGTGAAATCTAATTGGAACCTTTTTTTTTTTCTTTTTTTTTTGGTGAGATTTCAGTTTTGATCAGCATTTTTGCTTTCAGTATAGACAGAAAAATGACTTGAAACTTGTAAGCATGGTGCTTGGTTAGTATAGGACTACCAGAGTCACTCACCTTGTACAGTTTGAGACTGGCCTCATGGCGGGAGTTGACCGTGTGCATCCTCAGTTTTTCCAGGCTGTTGGTGTAGTAGTCGCAGGCATTACATTTGAGGTGCACAGGGTTGCCAATGGCCACGCACTTGAGGCGCCACTCATTGCCCTTGCCACCCTCTTTGATGTGTGCCACCAGCTGGTACTTCTGTACATGCTTGTCAGTCTTGCAGTGCAGCTGGAAGTTGGCCTTGAGCTGCGTGGTGTAGTGGCACAGCTTGCACTGGTGTGAGTCGCCCACCACCGCTCTCCACTCCTCCTCTGGCAGTGAGCGCTCGGCGCTCATGTGCAGGCCCAGTATCTCCAGGTTGTCGGTAGTGAAGCGGTTGCACACAGCACATTGGAAGAGTTTGAGGGAGGGGTCGCTGGTCTGGGATAGGCTTTCACCCAAAGTCATCAGTTCCTCTGAGACCAGCTGTCCTCCACCCAGGCGTACATCCATGGCAATGTCCCCTCCAACTGAAAGTAGAAGATACAAAAAGCGATCAGTGAACAGTCAAAAGGTAACAGTGAGGGTTGGGCATTTTCTCTGTGTTGATTTTCTCCACTCATTTAAACTTACTCAAGAAACAGGGAAAAGGTGCATAATGTAGCCTTTTAACAAAGAGTCATGTTTGTCTTTCCTGTCAAAGTGGATTTTCTTTCTAGGATTGCATGTGTGTATTTATTTACATAATTTTGTTAAATCAAGATTATCCTTTACTATGAGCTCAGAGAAAGAGTAAGAAAAGAGAGAGTGGAGGTGTGGATTTACACAGTCCTGCACTTTCATATCCCTGCCATTAAATCAACTCCAGAGGCTGTGAGGAGAGGCTCAAAAAATAAAGTTATTCAATCATTACTGGCGATCTAAAGAGTTCCCAGTACACATTACGGTAAATCAACTACAGGCCTTTTTTCCAAAAAATAAAAATATAAAAATGAAATCGTCATTGTTGAACTGGTTCTTTCACCTCTGATTGGGAATCAATGCAAACACCCTCGTGCTCGGAGCATCTGCAAATTTATGAATTCATGTATTTTTAAGGAATGAAAAGAAGGTGTAGGAGCCAAAGAAATTAGATATTCAAAAACAGAAGCACACGGCATCTAAGAACAGCTTGGGGAAGAGGCTAGAGGCTGAGATTTGGAGACAAGAGATGCATAGAAGCTGTTTCCTCAGTTCGCTGATCTTCAATCTGTCACTGCCCAGACTGAGCGCACCCGCTGAACCAGTATGGCTTTACACTAAATGAATTCCAGCAGCTCCTTTTATTTATTGGGGCAGCATGCAGCCTGCTCATTTCACCATTACCTTCAGCTTTTAATGCAGGGACAGAGAGACCTCTGACAATGAAAGCCATTTTAATTTCTTTCCATAAACCTCTCATGTAAACACCTGTAAATCTGTAGGTTATGTTCAGAATTCATAATCTCTTAAACATGTCTTGTAATGAACTGTAATATTTAGAATATTTTGCTTGTGTCAATCAATATCAATGTTTGAGTAGAGAGGGAAAATGTTAAGGAGAACACTGTTAACGTTAATCTAAAAGTCCAGAGATGTAATTTGTCACTTCTATGCACACATCTAAATATTTTAAATAAATGAAAGTGCACTGAACATTCCAGATTGTTTATGAAATGAACATTTCATAATGTTTTGTCATTTCTTATGTCCTGTCATTTCTTCCCTGTGAAATGTTAATTGAACATTCCCTCACTGGAAAACCAAACAAATGGCTAGCAGAGGGAGGATTTAAAAAAAAAAAAACAAAAAAAAAAAACAACAACTATTAGTCATGGCAATCGATTCCTGTTTGTGTCTTTGAACTGGCAACAGTTTGAAACAAGTCTGTGCAAATTGTGGGCTTGTAGACGGAATGCCAAATTCTCCACTATGCTGCTGAATTACCCTCACTAGGCCCTTTTACTCTATCACCCCCCCCCCCACACACACACACACACGCACTTTTTTTTTTTGCTATGGTAAAGTATGTAGCTGCAATTACAAAAGCAGGGAAAAAAGACGAGTCGGTATGCAGTGGTACCTGTATAGTATTGACATGAAAACCGTGATGTTTAATAGGAGCCTAGAGGACAGGGCCATAAGAAACACTCCCTCGGCCCCAGTCTACTCAGTCACACTATCTTTCACGAGAAACACAGGGGCAGCAAAAGGGGGAATTTCCCAGCGAAAGTGACCCAGATAGAATGACACATAGAGGATGCGAAAAATAAACTGAAGCTTGAGTGTTAAGAATATGCGTGTGCCTGTCTTTCCCACTTGCTCACTCACTATTTTTCTCTGTGTGCCTGTGTCTGTTGTGGAAGCTGAAATCAGCAAGGCTAGGATACACTAACTTGAATACATTAAAACCTCATTCTCATACATCTAATTCACCCAATATGTTTATTATTATTCTTTTATAATTTTTTTAATGTGTCAGCCTTTACACAAACACAATTTTTCTTGTCTCGGGCATTAGACTTAGCATGATGTCTGTGTCATGCCTTTATCTCAAGAAAGCTACATTGTACTGAAAATGCTGTGATTGACTTTTTCATTATGCTTGCTTTACAACAAGTTAAATGTTTCACCTCAGTGACGTTACTCATGTTAGTTAAAGACAGAAGAGTGAACCATTCATAAAGCATAATGACTTCTTTCCCACCACATTCAATTTGTTTTCTACACTATTGGCTGAGTGGCCCCTATCTCTCTGCATACTGACACTTGCTGTCCTTCAAATACAAAGCAGCCTTATTTGTGCCTCTTCTTTATTTATTTTTTTCTCTTAGCTTCCCTCACACACCTTTTTAACAGTTGTTTCAGAGAGTGAGTGCATGTTAAACAAGGAAGGTGTGCCTGAAGGCAACAGGCAAAGACAGAGAGCTGTCAGCTTGGGGAAATAAAGTGTTTGTAGCTGTGTGTTAGTAGAGGTGGAGATAAAAATGTAGCAAGAGTGAGTTTACAAATTCTACATGTGGGAATGAAATAAAAATATAACTGAAAAAGAAAATGTTCACCCAAATAAGATACATTTTTAATAGTTTCAATTGTAACCCAAGTACACAGGAAAGGCTCTTATTTGTGTGCAAATAATTACAGATAAATAGTTAAAAACAGATACAATGAACCCATTGAACCCACATGAACTGCAATGTGTTAATTGTAACTCTTTAAACTCACCTAGTGCTGGGGCCAGAGCTGCCATGTTGGGGTCCAGATGAAAACCGCCAAGCAAGAACTGGGCATCAGCTCCAGAGGGCTCCATCTTAAGGCCTGGTGGCAGGCTCATGTTTTGGGTCAAGTAGTATTGGTACAGCTCAGCCTCTGAGGGTGAAGGCATGGCCCCTAGACCAAGCCGGCCATGCTGCATTTGGGTCATGTTCTGCTGAAGCAGCATCATGTTGTGCATGTGTTTCTCACTTGTCATGTGGATGCGCAGGTTACGTGCTACATTTGTCTCATAGTCACACACTTCACACCGCCAGGTGGGCTTGCTTTTTGGCTTGGTAGGTGAAGGGGCACCACAGGGCCCTGCCATGTGGGTGGAGGACTGGGCTGGATGATGGTGGTGACTAGGATGATGGCTGCTGGCCTGGGTAGCAGAAGAGACAGGTACCACCCCACCTGGCGCATGCCCATACACCTGTTCACCAGCAGTTGGAATAGTTCCTCCATTTTGTAACGTCTGCATGTTGTTAAGATGCTTGTCAGACTGCATATGGATGCTTAGGTTGCCT
Organism: Squalius cephalus; assembly: GCF_949319135.1. Lineage (NCBI taxonomy): Eukaryota > Metazoa > Chordata > Actinopteri > Cypriniformes > Leuciscidae > Squalius > Squalius cephalus. The sequence continues at coordinate 54,060,421 of NC_137124.1, read as the reverse complement.
TTGGTGGTAGTGGAATAGTTGCAAACCTCACAGCGGAAGGGCTTGTAGCCACAAGTGTAGCTCTCCCCACGGGCAAGGCGGGGGTGACTTTGCCCACTGCTGCAGTACATACAAGAGCCTCCAGAGTCAGGGTGTTTCTCCTTCATGTGGGCCTCCAAGGTTTGCTGGTATTTGTAGTGCCAGTTGCACTTTGGACACTTCAGTGTCTTGCATGAATTCCGCGAGTGCATCATGGTCATATGGCCACCCAATGAGCGAGAGGACCCTAGGACAGTATCACACTTTGGGCACTCCACCCCACTCCCTCCACTGCCCCCAGCCCCATGGTTCTGGGTGCATTCACTCAGTCCTGACATGTCACAAGCAGCTGTGTGATGGAGGTGTGTGTGGGCATTGGGCGAAGGGTGTGGGTGGTGATGGTGGTGAAGGTGGTGGTGGTGGTGGTGGAGGAGGGCACCGTTGTCCTCATCTCCCTCTGCTGAGCATTCATTTGGTTCAGGAGCTGTGGCACTATCTCGATTGGCACATTCCTCAGCAGCAGCATTGGAGGCTAAAGGGGAGGACGTGCTTGCAGTGGAGCATGCAGCCCCATCCTCCTCACCCCCTCTGCTGGCGACTGCCGCCATTGCCGGGGGGACTGTAGACCCCTGGCAGTTAAAGCTCAGAGGGAGTTCTGAGGTCCTCCCTCCACCGTCTGCAGCCATCCCATCCTCTGTCCCTCTGATAGAAGAGGATGACATGGAAGCAGAGGCTTTGCTGCTAAGTGCAGGGCTGGCTGCAGAGAGACAAGCAGAAGGCTGGAGAGCGCTACTAGGCATTAATAAAGGAGATTTGGAAATGCTTTGGTTTGAGACAGCCAGTTCCCCCACAAATCCACCACCGCTGCTGCTACTTCCACTACAGGCCACCATAGTGCCTTCATCCTCTATCTCTTCATCTTCTTCTTCTAAAAGAAGCTCATCCTCTTCCTCTGAGGCCATCTCCTCACTGTGAAGGAGAGCCTTTCTTTCACAGGTTTCTGCATCCCCATCCTCCCTTCTATGAGTCCCCTCTTTCCCCACAGACCCCTCTGTTCTCCTACCCTGTGGCTTGGACAGAGTGTTGGAGTCTTTGGCTGGGCCTGGGGTTGACGTAAGGGAAGATGGTTTGGGGCTGCCAAGGCCCCCCAATGTGAGGAGGGCTTGTTGCTGGAGACCCGAGTCAGAGTCTTTGTTGAGGAGGCTCTCACCTCCTTCACTACTGCTGCCCCCTTCTAAATGAACCCCACTGAACGTGCCATAGAAGCTCTGGCCTGAATTTATGGGTACCAGGGTAGGCGGTGAAGGAGAGTTCTTATTTTTTGGTTCTAGGAAGCTAACGAGTGGCTCTTTGTCTTTCCCGATGCCCTGTATAATGGCTGATGCATGCTTGTCGCCTAAAAGCCTGCGCTCATCCTCACACAGGGTCATGCGATGGTCATGGACCGCATGAGTGACAAAGGAGCGTGCGTAGCCAAAAGACAACTTGCAGAGGAAACACATGAGGATGGGCTTGCCTTTGCCATAAAGGGCCAGGCCGTCAAATTTGGAGAAATCCACGTTGTTGGGAACATCTTTGGATACACAGGACTTCTTGGCAGACCCATCGCTGTTCAGGTAATCTTTGTTGCTTTTGTGCCGCACATCAAAGACGCGGAAACTGTGCAGGACAGGACTGAGGCCTGCCAGGGTTGAGGTATTGGGGAAACCTTGGTCTGAGGAGCCGAACCATTTTCCGAAAGACGAGGCTATATGGAACGTGTTGATGATCTGAGGGTACACTGAAGAAGAGGTCCCAGCCGCCTCCCCTGTCTTTCCCCCACTGGGGAGAGAGTTTGAGGGGAGCAGGCCTGGTTCTATGCTCCCATCGCTTTGGATCAGCTGGCTGAGACTTTCCACAATGTAGGCAGAGCCATCAGGCTGGTATACTATCTCTCCAGCCAGGTTTTCCACATCACTACTCTCCTCTTCCTCCTCTTCCTCTCCTTCTTCGCTCCCACTCTCTGTGGCTCCCCTCCGATGGGAGGGCTGTTGCCGCATGAGCATGGGCATACCCCCTCCACTTGGCACCATAGGTACACCAGGGAAGGGCTGCAGACTAGGAAAACAGCTGTCAATCTCCATTTCATCCAAGTCTTCCAAATCTTCGTCCTCCTCTCCACAGCTCACTCCCTCCTGTTCCTCCTCTAACCCCTCTCTTTTGGGGTGCAGCCGTCTGGTAGTGGAGTTATCGCAGGGAGCCTGTTTTTGCTTTTGCTGCTCTCTCACAGCCTCGCAGGGTGTACTGGGATTACGTAGCTGGGCTGAGTGGGATGCAGAGAGAGACAGGGGCTCCAAGGAAGGGGGCTGGTTGAATGGTGGGACCTGTGCGTTAGGGTGATCGTTCCAGGGTTGTGGATGGTGCTGCTGCTGGGAGGTGGCAGAGGAGCCAAGTCCATCGTCTGTCCCAGAAACCACGGGAGACTCACAGCTTTCCATGCTGAAGCCTACATGAGGCGTTCATCGCATCCAGGCCTGATGAGAAAAGACAAAAAGAGACAGGGTTAACCCACTGCTTGAAACATATAATGTCTCAGAAAGTAAAAAAGTACATAATAGACACCTTTAATATTTTCCTTTCATCGTTTCTATGCAAGCTAATTTTCAGTCCTGCGATGCTGAACATTTAAAGAGCCATAAGAAGCATCTTGATAAATGGTGAAGCAATGTACATATATAGAGAGTGATAGAGAGTGGGGAGCAGTATAGTACATTAGATGAGAAACAAAAGTGTGAGATATAATGGTGGAAAATGACAGAGTGCTCATTAGGTTAGATTAGGTACTTAAACAATATCTCAGACAAGCACTAATAAGGCAGCTCAAATGCTTTATCCTGTCATATCAGCCAGTTACCATCTTTTATCTAGACCTTACACACAACACCCAGAGTCTGCTATGTTCTAAATCCTGCATACATTTTTTTCTTCTTTTTTTTTAATTAACGTTGGGTCTGAGAAACACAGTAACAGAATAACTTAATGGATAAAAAAGCCCCATTGTGCTGCTAATTAGACACAGTGAAACCCGCCATCAGCACATGATCCATCTCACACCCACAGAAAGAACTGAAGGTTACAAAAATATATTAGCCACGCTGTTTTAGGACCTCCATTATAGAGAGATCCCACACACAGAACACACCGCATGAATATAACATGGGAATAAGATGCATTTAGTTGATGTGTATATGATTTTTACAGCAAGACATGCACAACATACACAGAAAGATTGGTTTATATTATTTTTAAAGCCTTAAATATAACAGCAATGTTGGTACACCAAATGCAGTATATAAATCTAGTATCCAATAACTTCCACACTTAGCCTGGATTCAAACACTCCTCTGCCTCTGAAATAATAAATGGGAGCTGAACTTTCTGAGGGTAGTGCTGCCCCGAGCAAGGAAAGAGCCATGAGCACGCCACAATTTCAAGCAGGCGATAAAGGAGATAAAATGATAGTGAGAGATACTGCTGAGCTAATAATTTTAATAAAGGGATGCAGGCAGCATTGATTAAAGGGGGCAACCGGACTGAAACCAATAACTCTGGCCTGCCCTTTCACCCTCCATTGCTGAATATTACATGAGCAAAGTTTCCCGGCAGCACGCTAACCACCGTGTCCTGCCTGATTAGCACATTCACTGCCTGTACTTGATTTATTTACTTATTTACTTAGGGATGCAAATATCAGAAGTGATCAGACACTGTGTCTGTGACCCCACCCCCACCTAATGTATTAACATGAGAGCGTTTGGCTGGGGAGATTGATAATGTTTGATTCCCTCTTCATGAATGTCTGATGAAAATTCGACACCCCTCAACTCCAACACACAGAGCCACCCACCCCTCCCCCACCCATCAAAATCACAATGTGTGCATGCACTGCCTGCAAACAATGCCCATATATATGCAAGTTAATTATGGTGGTTTAATTCCATATCATTTTAACAATAATGAAACATGAAACAGAACAATAATGTGTATTTCGTCTAATTAAACAAACACCCAATATAAATAATGAGGTTGTTATTGACTAAAACATAAAGATTAAATACTCTGAGAGTTGTAAATGGTTAATGCCAAGTCAAAGTGCTTCTCCATCATTCCAGTACAAAAGAATTAAGTCAATCAACAACAATAAGCTTAAATTCTGACAGAAGGAGTCCACAAATAAACTCGATGCTGCTGCAGCATTATGGGATTGTATATAATAGATGGAGTAGAGAACTACTTAAACTGTTAAACATAAACAGCTTAAAGATTATGACTCACAAATGGTCATTCCTGAAAATCTGCTATGATACACTTTTCATTTAACGCAAATGAGATGGCTTCCTATAAAGAATTAAACAGTGCAAGAGAGTGGCGGCCCAAGCCGTCTGGGCGCGTCTGCTGCTTACTGAAAACAGGATTGCCCTTTAAAATGGAGATGGTCTAATTCAATAACCCACAGTGGTTACTGATGTGCAATAGGATTGTCTGGAGTCTGCCAGTCGCAGATGGGCGGGCAGATATAATGTAGTTTGTCCGCTCAAGGTTTGCTTCCGAAGCAACACCTGTTTGAAGAAGGGAATCTTTAATCTCACTGCACTAACGAAGGCTCAGACAGACAAGCAGACGCATACTCAGTTAACAACAGGAAATGAGTATTAAGCTTTCTTCTCACCCTGTACATGAGCCTTTGGCTAAAATATGTAATGGCACAGTGGATAAGCCAAACACACCATAAATATATGTATAAAAAATATATATATTTCCTTGATATCCTATACATTCTGTCATGAAGGCATCATCATGCGCTATTAAGGCATGAGGCAGGACTTTTCAGGGTAGGGCAGGGTTTCTCAGAGGCACATAGAAACTCGTCTCAACTCAAATTAGGCAGAAAAGAAAACATTCCCTTTTAATCAGCCAAACAAAGTAGATAAGGTTTTTAACGATTAAAAAAAGCACAGTACATAAAGAAAGCTGTTAGAAGCTGGTCTGGTTGTCATTTAGAGGGGATAGAAATTGAGATAAGTTTTTATTTATGGGTCCTTTCATTTGGTGGGATTTACTGGCTAAGCAAGAAGGGAATTAAAGGCTAAGGAGCCGTCTGATTATACGCACGCACAATCACCTGCCCAGGGGACAGGCCTCCAGAGGCCCAGTGCTCCCTCTCCTCTCCTGGGGAATTAACTCCTGCTCGGCCCCAGCTGAGAACGGCCATGGGGTGCGGCCTGACCCTCACGCCCCACACCCAGCACCCCTCAATACATAAATAACGTATCCTTCCAGAGAATATCAGTGGAAGAAAAAGGCTTCATCATCACCTCCCTGTGGTCTGCAGCAGGCCTTGCTTTTCTTTTCCCATTTCCCGCCAGATCTAGCCATCGCACAGGCTGGCCACTACAGGGTTAGGGCGCTTATTGAAAAATCAATGGCATAAATGCTAGGCAAGTTACAGGAAGATATGGGAAGGAAAGGTTCCTATTGATAAAGCAGGGAGGGCCCTCTGATTTTGCAAAAGGGGATATATTCATTAAAGCTGGGTGAGAAGGCTTAATCTTTGAAGTATGGCCAATTGAATTGCAAATATATGTTGGAAACCTGTTCACCCCACTACTGTATTGTCAATCTTAATGCTAAGTTCAGGTGTCAAATACACTATTCTTCTTTCAGTAAAGGCACTGTAATGTATTGTAACGTTACAGAAATTTCAGTTTAAAAAATTGATATCAGCGCTCTCAAAATATTGTGTCAATATGTGGATGACACGTGTAGTTGAATACATGTGCGCATAACTCATTATATATTTATCAAAGGACAATGAGGTAGATTAAGTAGGTTCTGCAGCAGTGCTCTTTACTTTTTTTTTTTTTGTTATAATGTAACATTCTCCTCCCATCATATGTCTCAGCCAATCAAAGCAAATAAATCAAAATCAAAGTAAATATAGTTATTCAATAAATAAATAAATAATAAATATTATGAATACCGTGTGTTTGTTGTTGATTTAAAGTGAATTACTGTATAATAAAGGATATAATAAATATAATAATAGTATAATATGATAATGCATCATATTTCTGGCCAAGAAAGCGGTAGAGGTTTAAAAACACTTATGCACCACAAATAATTAACCCTGCATTTATTGCTATATAAGCATTTATTAAAAAAATAATGTCATTTCAATCAAATAAAAATAAATAAATAATAATAATAAAACTAAAGTGTCTCATTTGCTAAATGATTAACAGTGACATCAGTGATTGAATGCCATGACTCGTATAATTCAAAAGCACTTCTGCAGAACTTCCACACTGGGTATTTTCAGTCAGCATTTATTCAAATTCAGCTTTATTAGTGAGCAAAGGTAAACAGAGAGGACCGAAAAATTCCTCCACCTTCTCTTCCTTGTCCTGAACGTTTAATGTAGACACAGCGACACTTCAGAGGAGTTGCTGCGTCAGAAGGCAAAAAGTCACCTCAGGTCGATGGCACTCTGGCTGTAAACACAGCTTCCCGTAAAATCAATGATCTTTAGTTCAAGCTATCAGTCTGTGCAACAGAAATAGCAGTGGCTGTGATGAGACTGAGGCTGTGGAGAGAGGGAGGAAAAGCGATAGAGAGAGAAAGAGAGATCAGTACAGCTTGGCTGTCGGTAAGAGATGAGAGCACAGCTATTTGCTGCTACTGCGCACAGCAGTACTGCCAACACAGCGCTGAAAACGGAACTAAATGCCGGTTCCCAGCATGCATCTCTCCCAAAGCCACAGCCATTAGTGTGTCAGGCCGGAGTGCTCTACCTGCACGCTGGCACTGGTTAATAGATTATGTTGGTTGTGGAAATAGGAGGTGCTCCTCTGTGACTTAATGTAACAGTAAACATCTGCAAACTCATCTGTTACTAATTGGTCTCTGGCCTGAACACAAACGAATTGATTCCGAGGTATCAATAGCGTTCTCTGTTCTGGGCGCTGAAACTGAATCTTGGTGATAATTTTCGCTCTCGGGTAACAGCATAAGATCTGTAAACGCAATCAATGTAGCAAAACAAAGGGAGCATAAAAAATGTTTTCCTGACAAGGCGTGTGATGCAACGTCAGGCTGCCTTTAGCGCCATTTATTCAGCCGATGAAATCTGGAGCGGTTTCAAAGGCAGCTGAAGGGGAATCCGCGCGCCGGCAAAGTGTCTCATCACTTTTGGTGAGTGCAAAAGAAACAGGCTCCTCGTGTAATTAGAAGTGGTTAATTAGCTGTGGGTTAATTACTCAGTTCGAAGGGGAAAGCTGGCAAAAAGAGCTGGTGGGGTGGTAGAGTGAGGGGAAAGTGGCGAACACGCAGCAGGAAGCTCCCAGTCTCCTGCCAATTAGCAGGCAGCATGGGGGGCTGGCGGAGAAACGGGGCCGGGAGTACAAATGAGCTTCACACCAGCCCACTCGCAGCCACTGAACTAATACCACACTCAACATATCCACATTCCCCTATTAAAAATGCATACTGTTGGAGATTCTCCGCTCACTGTTGTTTTTGGTAAGCGCTTCCATTTGCCCAACAGCCACTCGTTTTTTCTTCATCATATGCAAAGACTTAAAGGAGTGTTTTTCGCTTGGATATCAAAATATCCCATATAAATATGAACCATATTTAATTGAATAATAATAATAATTTGAATATGAATAAGGCGTTTATAAAACAGGAACATGTCTTATTGTTTCGGACCCTGCATGCTGTCTTTCTCTCTCTCTCTCCTCTTAACAAATCTTACAGGAAAGTAATAGCACATTATTTGCCTCCACCTTCCCCAGTGGTTGGTTCAGATAAAGCTTTGTGTTTTGTAAGTGCATAAATTATCCCAGGGATAAAGGTATTGATGTATAATCAGAGATGGGTGATCATGTTCGTGCTGCAAAAAGCCCTCCATTCACCCCCAGGCACATTGAGAGCGCACAGCATGCTCCACAACACAGGAGGGAGGAGTGGAGAGAGCCTAGTTACTTCTCAGAAAGAGAGAGCGAGAGAGATAGAGAGAGAGAGAGAGAGAGCATTTGCCTGTTTACCTATCGTGAAGAATGTTGTCTTCATGTGCCTGCCTGCACACTTTGCATTTGTGAAAGAGATCAATTCGAACAAACAATTAATTACAGGATGTTTTCTCCTGACGCATACTGAAGGCATGTTTAAGACATGCTCACTGTAAACCCAAAAGAGGGATTATTTGAAATAAAGAAGAAAAAAAAAAAAAACTTCAAACTTGCATGTTCAAAGGGAGTGCAAGAGTTGGTCAGACAACATACAAAAAAACACATTTAAACACACATACATGTATTTATGATCATTTATTTGAACAATTTAATTTGCAATATATCACAAAAAAACTTGCAAAATACATACAATTTTAAAATATATGACATATTATATTTATAAAATTATAATGTTTTTTCTTTATACCTTTTGTAAAAATTACTTTGGGGCAAATGTGTTATTTAATTATTAGCTTAACTATAAATATTAAGTAAAGCAAATAATATATATTTTTAATCATAACTTTGCTGTTGGTTAGGGTTAGGATATAGTAATTTAATACTATATTTAACCTTAGGATTAGTAAGAGATCAGTCATTTAAAAACTATGGAAGTCAAGGATAAGTCAGCATTTAGATGGCTAGGTAAATGTGTGTGTGTGTGTGTCAAAGCCAGCCAGGCCCAAAGGCTTTCATTTTCATTAATTATCAAATCTCCTCTATTAATAGCTCAAGGAAGCGGCTCTCTCCTCTCTCGTGAGGGAGTGAGACAGAATGAGACAGACAGACAGATAGAGAAAACATAAACTTAAGCGTGGAAGGTTAGAAGAGAAATATGCAAACTACAGAGTTTTTTTTTTCCTTCTCAAGCAACACGCTTATCTGTCTTGTGAAAAAGAGGGTAGTTGACTGGGTCAGATAAAGAGATTGAGTTCTGTCGACATCTAAATAATGAGACCACCACCACTACGCTTCCCTCTGACTCCTTTATGACACCACTGATTTATTATACAAATAAGACATATTACATTTCATCTGCTATAAGGAGTCAGCCCACTCCCTCTCCATCCTTCCTCAATCACTTCCTCCTCAACTTCCTATTGTCCAAACATCTCCCCCACTCACATGTACCCTCACTGTTTCATCTCTCCTCTCACTGAGGCTGCAGTTAAGGCAAGTCGACCGCAAACACGGTTGTTAAGATGATCAATACCATTGAAATATTAAACCTTAAAAAGCCGCATTATTGATTGTAAGGGTGATGATAAAACTGTTCATTATCATAATCACTGAAGCTCCATGTAAATGCTTGAGAGAGGGACTTCAGCTGCACACAGCACTATGACACTGGATCGGTTTTCCAGAGCTGTACATTTCAGGATTTGAGACCTGTATAAGACCCTTATATGTTTTCACCCTGCAGGGTAATGCCACAATATGCTCTTCGACTATGTGCTAAACACCTGATCTTGAACCAAAGAATCAGCATCAGGCAGGATGAATAGAGTTTGGATAACCCACCTCTAATCCAAGGCCTTTTTAACTAATCTGGAAAACAAATACCTCAGTAATGACCCAGTCCTGCACCTGGTAAAACAGAGCAATGGGAGAGACAGCACCTGGAATTTGCCAAATAACCCAAGTAGGGCATTCTTAAAGGTGCAGACACCCTTTTAGTGCACTGCTGAAACAAATCCAAGCTATCAGGTGTCCCAAAAGTGACGAGAATCATAGTGCAAGAAGAGGCAGGCTTACTCTTGAGCTTAACACTCTGTGTCAACAAGTGTAAAACTCACAAACGTTCCAATAACTGGCATGCCAGGGAACTAAGAGTTACAGGCTAGCAAAGGTTGCACAGAAACACTGAGAGGCTTGAGGGCTGCCAGGCAGAGGAGTCACGGCGAGGCCTGGTGTTTTGTTAAACGTTTAAACCCAAGGAGCGCGATACGATCCTTCTGGATGGCATGGGAGGGCAGACTACGGAGGAAACTTGAGCGAAGAGGGCGACAGCTGTTCAGGGTTCAGGAGTCGGAAAGCAGTAACGGGGAGGGAGAAGACGAGATATACTACATGTCCTGCCCTGGCCCTGGGTATTCAAATAGTTACTGAGGATCTAATACCGGCGCAAAGGCAAGCACGCTCGCACAAACAATGGGGATTAAAGGGTGTCCCAGTGAAACCATTCTGTGAAAGTTATTTCTTCACTCTAATTCTTCAGCGGGATATCCTGGATAAATAATTAGAGGCTATCTTTGAAGACCCTACACTGCATCTCCATTCACTCTCCACTTCACTTTTGTTAAAGTCATTAATGACAAAGACTTGGAAATAAAGCACTGACTCTTTCTCTTGTACACAAATACTTATTTTATGAGTTCTGGCCCAAATTCCTCTCTGCTTAGTTAAATCTCTTATCCTGGGAAAGAGCCGTGCTCGCTTTAAGCAATAAACCTCAAGGGAGGATGGTTTTCTACTGCACCCCCCACCCGCCCCGACCCCCTTTAAAGAATTATGGAGTGTTAATAAAGACCAAGAAATAATGTGTTCTTTAGAGAAACAGGGGGAAGCAAAGCTGGAGCGTTATTGGCGTTGAATGTCCAGACGTTTAAGAAAAACAAAGAGAATGAGCGAGAGCGAACAAATTACGGTTAAATATTTTTTGCAGGCCGCTTTCATAGCATAACCTACAGGTGGGAGTTTGAGGGACTGCCAGGTCGAATTACAGAGATTCCAATTGATGTCACTAACTCTTAAAACGCAGCTATTCTCAAACAGCAGCAGAATACATCTCCAATTAGATCCCCATGCTCTGACTTACTGACAGTCTATTTTTATCAGCAGACTTGTTTTCAGCAGAATCATAAACAAAAGGGCAGCTGACAGCTATAATGACATTGAAAGCTTCATTTTTACTCACAACAACCAAATTGTTAAGGTTTACACTATTATTTTCTAAACTACACAGTGCCAATCCACCTGCAGATGGTTCGTGCTCTGTAACAATTTTCATTATCTAAGTGTATCGTTTTGTGGTATGTAGACACTACTCATAAATCATAACCATAACTACAGACGCCTGCGGTTTATCGCATTGTACAAACCTAGCCCGCAGTATTTACGAGAAAAAAGGCCAAGGAAAAGCAAGCGAAGTGACGTGCATTCTTCCTCAGCGGTGATGAAATGAGTAACTCTCAACAGAGGAAGAGAGAGAAAAACACTATGAGAATACAAGTAGTTAAGTGTGTAACAAGGTGGCCTCGAGGCCAGTGCTGAAAGATGTCGACGCTCTGGGTGAAGAGGAACGTTGAAAACAATTAATAGTCTTCCTCCAACTTGTCGAGGCACATAACGAACATTTCATTCAGCAGGGGAGGGGTAGCAAAAAACTGAGCTTGGCGTGAATTTCGGGTTTACAAACTGAAAACTAATTTGATAATATGAAGGGCACTCAACGGATGCCCTACCTAGAGCCGGACAAAAAAAGGCCGCACCAAGTACTAAACTACAAAAATGGCCAGGGAGTCTAAAATTAAAAGAGCCAAAATACTTTTTTAGTTGATGAATTACAGATCAGTAATTTATTCAGATTTATCTCTCATTTGATGCTATCACCATTGGCGATTCTGATTGTTTTTGTGCCATGTAAGGTCACGTGATTCGCAGTTCACTTCTGAGCTCTGAATGATTCTCTGACTGAGTCTGACTCAAACTGCTAACCCCAAACCGTTTTTTGAATCAACCGGTTCACAAGAGTCATGTGTTTATGAATTGGACGTCTCGACTCGCAATCTTCCTCTGAGTCCACACTTTCGTGACGTAATGTCACTTTGACTGTCAGGTAGAAGTCTGCTGCAGGTCTTGTGGACTTAACGGACATGTGCACGCGACAAGACCGCAAGTGCATATTAAGTGTGTCATTTGGGAAAGGGCCTAACTCTGTGCTTGTTGTTGGCGTGCACTCTAATGAGATGACATCTGATAAAATTGCATATGGACAATTTTTTTGCAGACTCCCACTAATGGAGACTATATTTGAAATTATTGCCACAAATTTTATATAATATTTTTTTGTCACACTTGCAACCATTTTAGCCAGTCTGGCCACACCCACCAGAAAGCATCAAATTCCTAATAATCGCCTTCAGACTAAAGAAAAACACTTACAGGAAAGGCCCAAAGGATATCTGCAAACCCTTGGTCAATTATCAGGATTTAAAATGGATCCAGATCCAAGTTTAAAAGCTAACTGGTAAGAACCACTATCAGAGAGAAGGTAAAGGAGAGAAACAGACAGAAAGATGAAAGAAAGAAGAGAGAGGAGGCTAAGGATTGCCTTCACAGGGGCGACAGGGGGAAAACCGACACCGCGCCACTAACATAAGCCCGTCAAAGTTTGCTGGCATGTCAACACTCCCAGACAATCCTGGCATTGTGGTGTCTGCCAGGGCTTAAGCCACTGTGCACTCAGCAGAGGTCAGAGAGCCCACTGTGCCTAAAAGCCCAAGCAGGGCGAGAGGAAATCCAAAGCATGTGCGACGGGAAAAAAAAGAGTCAAAATCGAAGAAGCATGTTCTTCCTTCTCTAACATATAGGCTTTGTATCCGGCGGGTGTGGACGTCGGACAGAGGAACTGCCTTCTATGTCCTCTTTTTAATGAGGCGACTACAAGCTGTCCCCCATCCCATCAGCTCCGCTGCTGCACTGAACGCAGCACCTGTTAGATATAAATCAGCCTCACTGATTTGTGTTTGGGAAGTGAGGCATTAGGCATGACACAGGCTGTCAAAGTTCACATCACACTAACCGCAACATCTAGCTGAACTGCTGAGCGGCAGACCCAAAGCCCGGCCCAATCTCAACCCAACGCTGCTCTGCTCACATGGCCTGCCTCCCTGTACTGCACCACATGAAATGCAGATTACATCTGGAGCCCAGCTGGACCAGAAAGAGAAAGGAGGAAAGAAAAGGTGAAAGAGAGAGAGAGATTGGGCGAGAGAGGTAGAAAAACAGAGAAACTGATCTCCAGTCACTCTGTGGTCATGTTTTTAGGATTTACATCTAAGAGCAGAGGAAAAGACTGTAGCATAGAGCTCTAACTGCTGGTGACATATCACTGTGTGTGTGTAATAACAGACAGACCAGAAAGAGAGGCAGAGAGAGAGAGAGAGAGAGAGAGAGAGCTGTTAGTGCAGCTTAAAGAATCTCAGTCATGTGTCAGAACAGGGTCAAAGGTCAGATTCTGGAAGAGAAGCCACATTCCTCCATAGACAGAAACATATCTCCAGTATGTGTGCCTATGAGTTTCAGCTTTTCTAAGCAACTGACTCCACCCCTTTATCCGGGGATCTGGCAGCTAAATATTAACCAGATAGGATTTCTTTTGAACTACACATACTGTATGGCAGGGTTAGGTAGACATGGAAAGTGGAAGAGAAAAAGAAAGGGAATTTAAAAGAAAGCATCATCTGCTAATGATTTATCCGGGGCAGCCATGAACAAGGGTCTATGCTAAGATGTGGCGTGTTGTGTTAAGCCGTTAGCTGCAGGGTCAGGCAGGAGGGACGAATGCAGGGCCAGGCTAGTGCCGGCAGGGGCCATGGCTCTTTGCTGCCTCGATGTAATTTACATTGCTGTGTAATTACCTGCAGAATGAGAGACTCAAAGATACATGGAAACCCCCCACCCCACCCTCACATCCAACACACACGCCTTCTTCAATAACCAGAGGTCTCCCAGAGCTCAACGTATAGGCCAGAAAATGAGCCGTAAGTAATACAGACTTGAGGATCATGCCAACAAGTAAATGTTGAGCACAGACAAATCAGTATCACACCCAGAAAGTTATTTTTGGCATGATGGTGGAGTAACACAGAAACCTTTTTCCCTGCAAACACATCATAATGTAACGACAGGGCCCATTCACTGCTGCGAGTCTAAGGGATAAACTCCCGTCCATCATCTGTCACTTCTTGCTGGGAAAGGAGGCCGGGTGGATTAAGAAGGGTAAAAGAGGCAGAAAAGCAACGAGTATTAAGCATGTTTAAAAAAAGGCTACATGTCTGTGATCTCACCCTGCAACAGAGACTTGTTCATATGGAGGTTGAGCTTAAATATAGTTCCAAAACGGCGACAAAAAAGAGACATGCTAGTTCATAGCACAGTAAGCAAAGGTTTTTAGATCTATTTGCCAGCAGTGCACACAGAGTCACTGTTGTGACACTCCAATGGTGAACTACCATAACCCTGCTGATAAGAGCTTGATAGATACCGAAGAACATGAACGTTTGCTTTTAAACATGACACGTGTTTGAAACTAGATTTGTAAAATATTTGTATTTATTTTATTTATTATATACACTATATATATATATATATATATATATATATATATATATATATATATATATATATATATATGTATACACCACTGACTACACAATAAAAAAACACTCGATGCTAATAAAATATAACACAATGAAGTCTGTATGTTGCTTGAAGGGAGTGGAATCTGCCAGGCCTTGAAGAGCTTGAAACTGTGCTTAATTAATGTCGTCACTGTTTTGACAAAGAGGAAGCGTGCCAGAAAACAAAATAAACATTCAATGGCTGTCAGGATATGCGTTTTTACATTGCTAAAGGAAACTGGACTAAAAGATCAACAGCCAGGCACTTTGAATCTCAACCTAAGGCCACAGTACTGCTCTGCTCAATCTTCCTTACCATTAGAGAACCTGTCACACACAGATGCTGTGTCTGTGTGTGTGTACAAGCTGAGGGAAAGCTGCCAGATATAGTGCTATACTGTGAATGAAATCGCTCTGTGGAGCAGAAAGCTTGTAGTTTGTTGACTCTGCCAGGGCTCTGAGCAGGAGTGGGAGGATATGTATGCATGCCAACACAACATGTGACATGGTCCACATGGCTTAGAATGCAGATGAGCAAAAGTGTGCCTCAAATGCACACACATAATGCATATGAATATCCATATATAGTCCAGAGTTGTTTATTATCTAGAGTTGTAGTCACCACTGGGAAGCTCTGAAAAGGTCCAAGTGTTTTATTTCTGGCTCTTCAGGTAGAGTTTCAGGGATCAGGCAATCTATAAAACCAACAGAGGAGAACGAGACAAAATTTGCATGGACTATATGGAGAAGAGAGCAAAGGTGTTATGCCCAACCCCTCTTTCAATAGGCCTGAATGGTTGATGTCAGCAATGGACAGAGCCTCGTGCTGGGGAGGGACTGTGTAAGATGAGAGGTGCTTAATTGGCTCAGGGACTGTAATTCGGAGGGATTAATTGAAGTGAACTCTATGATGCCAGGTGCACTCCTTTCATTGGGCAGGTGCAGAGGGAGTTCAGTGGCTAGCCTGACTGGGTCACAGTGAACGAGCCTGCATTAGACAAACAAAGCTCTGCATACTAAAGTAAATGGTGCTGTAATGCTCGAAGCAAAAGAACGACCAGGACGTCTTTGGATAAAAGCCTAACCAAACCTAGGACTACATGCAATCTTAAGATTAACAGACAAAACTTAAATGATTAGCTTTAAAACTTAAATGTAAGCCAATAAGACATGATGGAATAAAGGGACGGGTGTGGGGGAGGCGGAACGGACAAGGACGCCAAAGCAACACCTGTTGGCTCTGTCACCGCCTGCTCATTAACTGAGCCTTTTTGTTCCTCATTAGGAGGACACAAAGAGAGAAGTCAATTTGAAAATACAATCTTGAGAGAAACACATCACATTACATGTATTTTGGTGGTATTACATGTAAGAGGGGATCAAGTATGCTTCACTCCAGACTGGTATTCAAACATTTCATCAACCCACTTTTAGTGCTTGAGCTTTGATGGAAGCCTTTGAAAACTGGCACTTAAGACAAAACAAAGGAAAACAAAAGGTAATAAGGAAGTGAGAAGCTTGTGCATGTGCATTTAGAGAGGTTTTTCTCCTGCAAGTCTAAAGTGCCTTGATCAGGTTGACATAGTGACAGTTTATGGAGAGCACGGGAGATCCAGCAGGTCTGTGTGTCAATCACCACTCCGGGGTTTGTAGTCTTATCCAGAAATGGAGACAGGAAGCAAAAAATCCATGATGTCTCCAGTTGGGGCTTCAATAACACATTCCTATTGACTAGGGGGAGGTATGAGTTTATGCTTAACCAGTTTTCATCTGCCTTTACGCTACTGACCCTTCATGTCCAATGATAAAGAGGTTTTTGAAGGAGTCACTGGATACCAGCAGAAGTGTAGATTCAGCACTCGAGTATCAAAGTGATCCTGCGGCATTTTGCCGTTATTTGTAGAAGATTAATCTGTATTTTGTTCCTCCTCCCTCCTGCCAGACCAACATGATAAACACCCCTGGGTCATGTACAGGGTCTGCAGTCAGGGCAGAGCCCCACCCCAAATGCGGAGGACACCAGTGACCCAACAGCTTTTAAATTACAGTCTGAGACAGAAGGAAGGTGACTGGAAGAAGAGCCATTATCCCTGCAGTTCTGCAGGTCAAGCCTTCCCTCATTAAGGCACAGGTCAAAGCCACATATCTCTTCCACTAAGGTGAGGGTCACTGCAATGCTCTCTCCAGTCCCGGGTCAACTAGAGGTCTCCAGCCACTGAGGTCCATAGCAATACAATAAAGCAATCAACTGGGGTGCCGGACCCTGGTCAATAATATACTCCAAGGCCACAGGGGGTCACCACCTGCTCTATGGCCTCTTATTGGAAAGTCCTCCAAGGTCTTCAACAGTGGACTAGGGTTTTAATTTCAAGCCCAAGGGGAGTGCAGAGGCATAGTCATATTCTTAATCCAACGCAATAAAACAACTGATGCATTGCAGAGCGTGTTGTTTGGCTTGATGTACACTGGATCTTTGTTTTTATTAAACTAATGCAGCACAACGTCAGCCCAATTGTCAGAGGCTGGATCTGATGTCATCAGTCAGTTTTTCATTCCACCAGACAATTCATTTACAATATCCCTCTAAGCACACTAGCAAACGTCTCAACTACTGAGACTGGCACAAAGCCACGGTGTTGGACATCTGTTCTCATGAAGTCCTTTTGCCTGTCGTTTTGTACATCCAAGTGGCTTGGTCAGAGGAAACAAAGAAAACAACACTCAAAATCTAAGATGTACAGTCTCCTACACCGAAACCCAACACCAGAAACGTCCTGCTGGGGAAAGTGCAGACCTGGGCTTTATCTGCTGAACTTAGACTGTGTCTCTAGTTCAGGCTGAATTGGACAAGTACACAGAGCTAGACACATTCCTCAGAGGACCTGATCCTGGAATAAATGGAGAGGGAACAGGGGGAGGGGACTTCTTTCTCTTCTCATCCTTCTCTTTTCATTCCATCTCCCTGAGTCCTCATGAATGGAGGCAGACAGCATCCATGCAGTTGCCAGGATGAGACAGCAGTTAAGTCTTGGCTGCTCTCCCTCTCTGCTTAAAGGCAGATATCGTGTTTCTAACAGCTCCGACTGGTTGGATACAATAGGGAGCTCAAAGAAAAGAGGAGGTGAACCTATCTGCTTTTTTTAGGCTGCACCCTAACCCCCAGCCCCTGACTACATCCAAGAAGCTTAATGAATAACTTATAATGAAAAGGCAAAAGTTACTATATGTAGAAGTTTATTAAAAGATTAGGAGAATTGTTCCTTAAACACTCTATAGCAACACTGATATAAACCATACAAAGAATACAGTAGAGTGTGACTTAATACCACTATATTACCACTATACTACTATATACAAAAGCTTTTGTAAAAATGCACATTCTATATTTTAATGTTAGTGCATTACCTAATATGAAATGAACAATACTTTTATAGCTTTACAGTCATTTAAATTAACAATAATTAAATGTAGTATGAATGAACATGAATAAACAATATTATACTTTTAACAGCACATGATTAATGTTATAAAAAGTTATTTGTGATTTGTTTGTGAACCGGACTACACTGGTCGCTCTTTGTTTTTGCCTGCAGTCAGTGAGGACAACTCAATAGAAAATATGTTTTTAAAGCATTATTTTGTGCTACACAGTGTTTACATCACATTCCATTCAGGCTGCAAGCTCTTGCAATGACGGTAGACTAAGCGGTCCAGAAAACACTGCCTTATTCATATAAACGCAACATTGTCAAAATGGACAGAGGAAAACAAAAAAGTTGCACCACCATAAATATCTCTGACATTTAGTTGACAGTTTACCCCTTGAGTAGAAGCCGTTTAATTTACTCCGTGGTAGTGTGTGAGGAGACGGTAAATGTTCCATGTGCCTCTATGGCACTTTCCTTCCCCTCCCCGTTCCTCCCGTCTCAGCTCTGTTGCAGCAGGCATCATTAGGCAGCATAATCAGCATGCTGTTTGCATACATCTGCCTTATTTTATTGATCTCTCTTCATTCATTAGCCTTTAGGGGCATGTCATTAACACATGCCCCCCCCCCTTCACACCCAGGGGAGGCCTAATTCCTATACATGCCATCCAGATTTCGGCAGAGGGCACAAGTGGGCTTGTCAAAGTGGGCACAGGGCCAGTGCCAGCCCCATCCCTGGATACCCATTCTTATCTGTTCCCCTGGCTGTCAACAGCCCCAAGCCAAGATCCTCTAACAAGGAGAGCCTTTCCCCTGCCCACCGTTAACTAAAAGGACAATTATCCAGAGAACAATGATGCTTTTCACAGTGCCTTATGTTGTCATTAATGCAGTGGATCTGGTTACAGCAGCCCCTGCTTAAGCTAATTACAGAATGCTATCTGTGGATTCTTCATTGCTTCTTAATTAAGTAGGATTCATTTCTAAAGGGGGTAAAACAGTCAAATTTTTTGTTGTGTTTCCCCTGTCTCTCAGCTCACTTGGATGTGGGAGTTAGCTTGAGGGCTCCCACAGCTGTTGACACAGATGTGATAAAAATGGGATTGTATTCACACACTAGAAAACATACAGCTGCACAACAGACGCATCAAACGATATCAAAGACAAATGTTGCTACAGTGACAAAGACGATCTAAAATACAAGTGCTGCACATGTCTAAAGCCAACAAAATGTGTATCGAACTACAATAACAACAGTAGCAAATGTGGGTCAATGACGTGATACTCATATTATTATTATAGTTTTTATTATATTATTACTTAGATGTGTCAGGGTGATACAACTATCATGATATCATGAAGAAAAATAAGGAAGTATTTTGGCATAATCTTTGATTGCTGATTAGAAGACAAAACTGCTTCATTGGTTGTTAATAATTGAAAAACATTTTAAAATATTTTTCCTTTTAATTATTGTGACACTCTTATGTGTTGATAACCCATGTAACAAAAGCACATGCAACCACATTCTTGCCTGCTACTGATAGTAGCTGCAATAACTGGCAGTAAAGTCCTGTGTTAGTACATTATGTAGGAGACACTAAGAGAGCTCTGCTAGTTTGGCCCAGACATTTGTAACTCAAAACCCGGCTTGTCTTCTCTCTATTTGTGTCTCCACAGAGGACTCAAGCCCTTTCAACAGCCCCCCTTGTCACTAACACATTCTTATTAGGCCTGATTAGGCCACTCTTATTTCCTACCACAGTCACCCAGCCATAAGGAAGGGTAGAGAAGGTTTACAGTCACCATTCACTCACCCAGACAGAGATGCGAGCAGAGAGGGATGGCGCAGGAATTTAAAGGGTGAAAGGGTTTATAAAAGACATCCAGTGGGATTCTCCTGCTCTCTTATGCCTTGAGCACTCTTTTCAACAGGGGCTGACCCCTCACTCGGAGGTTAAGATGACATACAAGCTATTTTCAAAGGCCAAGCGTATCGTCTCAAAGGGAGGACTCACACTCCGCAAGCCGAAGTAAAATACTCCATCAAAGAAACTCATGGAATGACACAACAGGCAGTCAAGGTGTCATGGAAATGTGAGTCAGAGAAAAGTGAGGGAACGATGGAAAGGGAACAGGCGGTAGAGTGTGGGCAAGCTCCAACCATCATGTGCTTACAACATGCACTGAGTATGTATTGGTTCACTGAGAGGTGAGCTCAATTAAGCACACAAAAGTACACACACATACACACAGAGCTGGTTTGGCAAGAATGTGTCCATACTTGCTTCACATTGTGCAGCGAGACTCTGGCTGCTAATTGAGATTAAAATAAGTAAACAGACATAATGTTATGCCCTTTCTGTATATTTGCAGAGTTGGGGATGTATCAGCACGCACACTCTACGGTACACCCTCCAGATCAGGTTTCAGGAAGGTCAGAGCTAGAACATAGACACGTACACACAAACGTCAGCTAAAGAAATACGCAATTCATTCATGTTATTGTTCTATATTCAAAGAAACTACTAAATACATATATTGCATAACCCCTTTAAACACGGCCAAACCAAAATGTTATTACACTGGCAACATGTAATTCACAATGGAAGCATAACCCTTGCTTTATTCCTCAAAAGAAAAACCTAACCTGTGCAAATAAATTACTTTAGAAGCTGATACAGGTATAACAGCGCTTATAACAGCACAAATCACCATCTGTGGATGGGGTCCTCTAAAGGTCTTATTGCAACAACAAGCAGAAGGAAAATACTTGATGCACATATCCAAACTTCTGTGATGCCTATTGTGTGTGCATATCTGCATGACTGTATAGTGCCCCATTAGACATTATGTTGCAGAAGGATGTTCACGAGTTCACTCTTTGTGCCCGCTATGAGCCTCTGAGATGACCTTTGATAGAGTTCACACTGATACAAGTAGTAGTGGCCTACTACAATCTACGTGCCATTACGTCACCAAAGTGTAGACCCGGAAGAAGGTCCAGAGCAAGGTTATTATAGTTTAGCATTTTTAAATTTATTTTTATTTTAATATCATTTTCATATTTAATATTTATTAGTTTCATTATTGACTTTGTTAGTTTTAGTTTTTGTCGTAAACACATGTCTATTTAGTTTTTAGTAATGCAAGTTTAGCAGAATTAACAGAACGCTTTCTAATGTCCAGACCAAAGCAAGACATTTTAAAGATTCCCCTGTAAGTGAGGTCTGGCTCCATCTCCTTCAGTCCAGTGATCAGTCTCCAACTGCTTGGCCTCTATTTTCATTTAAGCTTAGTGATGCAAATGTAGCGACACAAACTTAAAATGGATACGTAGTAGTAAAAGTATGCAAATAAATGCCAAAATGAATCAGTCAAGAATTTCTACTCCATAAATCTACACAAGCTGTGCTCCGACTGAGGGTCTCTGTTCAGTCCTCACTTCACTGGACAATTCGCTCATTCGGAACATCCTGCAATGTCAACACTGATGACACTTGAATAACAAATAATATACATGTGTATTGTCATATTTGAAAGTGCTAGACTGAGTGATAAATGCACATAAAAGTGAAAATGAAAAATGTCATTTGGTTATATTAGATGTGCCTTTTATCTTATTTAATCATAATCATGATATTGTAACTGTTGTGTCTTGCTCACTTTATACCCACAAACATCTGCGCATAAATCATAATTGGGACTAATGAAACTTAATAATGGCAGAGCCTCAACATATTTTCACTGTGTTTATTTTAGTCACACTTTTTACAGTACTGTATGTTGTGATGCTCATGACGTGGGTAAATTTCCCTCTCAACATCCAGATGAACATAAAATGATGTATCGATCGTCCCTTATTCCTGGTTAGGACATTCGCAGTGCACTTTAAACTGCTTCGCGCCGCTCCCTCAGCTAACCTCACATGCCTGATATGGCATCTACAGATATTTTCCTAAACTTCCACACAGATCATATTTTTTCCACCATGGGATGAGAGCTTAATGATTACGAAAAAGATTATTTATTTTTGATCATTATTATTTTATTTCAGTTAGTTTTTCAATAACTGGTGTTAGTTTTTATTTATTTTGACATTTTTGTTTTATTTCAGTTTACGATTTATTTTTTATTTTTTATTTTTATCAATCGTTTTCGTCTTAGTTTCAGTTTCCATTTACGAAAATAACCTTGGCATTTATTGGTGGCATTTGTGGAAAGGGCATGCAATCTCCTGTTCCTGACAACCCTCTGACAATGAACATCTCCCTGCGTCCCTTTCATTCAGGGTCAAGCTGACCTGGACGAAATGCTTGTCTTATCACCTGTTTTTACCCTCTACACAAGAAAAATGTAGTGTTTTAAGTAATCCTTGTTTGTACTGGCCATAATTGATTGGGTAATCCTGGTTTAACATGCATTAAAGCCAGTGCTTAAGAATCTATTAGGCAGCCAACAGCTTAAAAAGGCAGATCTTCCTCTTTTGCTCTCAGGTTGGCTTAATGTACCCAACAAGCATACACACAAGGCACAGCTACGCCCCTGGTCCCTTCACCTTCTCCGCTAGGCAAGGCTCCATCCCATTTGTTTGTGTAAGCTTGTGTTTGTGTGTCACTGTGCTAATCTACAAGGGCTAAGACAATGGAAGGATCTGGTCGGGTGCCATGGCTTGAAAATTCCCCTGTAAGTGAGGTCTGGCTCCATCTCCTTCAGTCTAGTGATACCCCTTGGCCTCTATGGACACCCCACCAAAAAGTCCCCGTCAACTCGACATGACACACGCCACACTGGGCAGTCATCACTGAGACAGCCTGTCATAATCTCCATAAATCTCCCTGCATCAGCACACAGACAAAGAAAGAACGAGAAGGAACGCTTGTAAGTGAGGGAGACCCCCGTAGATGTGAATAATGTTTTATGTTTCGGCTGTGAACTCTGAGAATGGGCAATTCAAGCAGCGCTCACAAAACTGAAAGCAGGAAGCAAGAACTGTGCTTCTTTCACAAGGGGAATCCTGGGACTTGACTCAACCAAGGACCCAAGCATCTTCAGCCAATCAAGGACAAGGATATGGTACACAATTGTGCCATCTCTTCCCTCTTCACATACACACACACAAAGCATAATCCCCCAAAGACCTCTGCCCTAATGGGGCCCACTACTGTAATTACAAGGCATATATTTGGGATCAGGCACTTAAGTAGCCAGCTAAAAGTGGACCCGAAAACAAAAAGCTCTGTAATTATCGTCTGCCTTCTCTCTCTTTCTCGTTCTCTCGATGTCTTTCTCTTTTAGACTTGGGTTACCTGTCATTCCAGCTATTTTTTTGTCAGGAGCTTGTTGTTTCTCCTAGATTTTCTCCCTAATCCATGTCTGGAAGGAGCACTGGCAGTGCTGGCAGAGTGCCGGAGCTGGTGAATGAGATGCACATTTCAGCCCGCGGGGGCTCCGTGACGACACAACACATAAAGATAGCAGAAACTTGAGTCCACATTCGCAGCTCTGCTAGCATATGAATGCATTTTTTTTAACGAAGGGAGAGAGGCAAAGGGGGGTCATTTTGCACTCCACAAAAGCTCTATTGTGCCAGAGAAACTTTATATACATATTAGAAACTTGAAACCCCATAGAATTCTCTGAGCAGGATTCTTGTAACTGTGAACAAGATAACATTACCTACCATTCTCTCCCCTTGCTCTCTCCGCACACACAAAAAGAAGAGAAAAATTCTTTAATCCTGTTTTTCTGCAGGGCTCTTAGACTTCATGATGGAGCCATCTTTTTTTCCAGCAGGGTCATCTAACATCTACGATAAGAGCTCCATGGTCTCCAGGCGTTTTTTGTTTTGTTTTTTTTGCCCTTTAAGGTAACACATTCCCTAGGTCAGGTGTAGTGCTGCTGATGCATGACGTCCACAACGATTTGCTTTGAACATTCTCTTATCCTTTTTGTTCAGCCGTTTTAACCTCTCCAGTGTTCCACCATTGAAATGTTCCCTCAGTGGAGTGTCCCTTCTTCTGCTCTTTCCGGCAATAACCTCCTGAGGAATCCAAATTATTCAAAGACACGTCCCCTGCATACTCCCGCACATTTAAAACTCATGTGTAAGGTGTACATACGTGCATTAAAAGAGACGTTTGCTCATACTCGCGTACATACCAACTTCTTTCCGTTCTGGCACAAGTTCATTCTTGTTACAACAGTTGTAGGGCTCCTTATCTTCCGCTTGAGGAAAGTTAAATAACCGCATTCACAGAACAAATAATCAAGCCATCTCTAAACAATCGTGGGTGGGGGTTGGGGTTAGGTGGGAGTTGTTCAGATCCGAGCACCAGTGTGGCTGAGGAAGACTCAGGGGGTGAGATTGAGGTAGGTATGGAGGGCAGCTGGGGCAGGTGTGTGTTTAAGCACACGTGTATGGGGAGAATGGGGAGGTGCTGGGTGAATGGCAGCAGACGCCACAGTGGTGACATCACTCACAGACCTGTAATTAAAGCACAGCTCTCCACACAAAAGCTGAAGAAAGGTATCGACAGGGGAAGGATGGCCATTTTCATAATGACAGCTTAACCCTGGCAGCCAGCGAATAAAAAGGCTCACAAACGGCCCCTATAGCTTCTAATTACTGTTGTACTACTGTGCAAACAAAAACATCCACATGACCACGCTAATAATCAAATCCACAAATATACACGCACGTTCAGTATGTGTGCAGCATTAAACAGTCCAGGGATAATGAAATAGTTCAACTCAATGGACATAATGACCTTGATAGCTTTCTCAAAAAGGTATAGTTTAGAAAAGTCCATTAAGGTTTAAAATACAAAATAAAGCAGTTTGTTTATCTTCTCTATCCTTTATGACAGTTGAGGAGAAATCTGTATCTGTAGGTCTTTGTTTGAGCACACAAGGGAAGCAGTATTCCTTAGCGCGCGACAATTAGACCGTCTTAGCCGTAGTTCAAACTTCCGCTGTTTTCACATCAATTCTAAATTCCTACTTTTCTTGTCACTTCAAATTAAGAGGCAGTGAAAGTAAACAATGGCGAGAGATGCAGAATCGAAGTGGAAATGGAGGATTTTAACTAAAGTTTCCTACATGGGCACCACTGCTCACCATATCTGAACACTAAGACGCAGCTATGAACTGTTATTCTTATGGAAATGGGGTGAAGAGAAGGTTGTAGCTAACTAAGGCCTCTTTAGCAACTCAATTTGGCCTGCTCTTTTCTGCTATCTCCGTAGGTTTCTGAATGGTTGACAGGGACCTGAGGGAAAGCAGGCACTGCTCTGCTCTACTGGGGCTCCTCAACTCTGGGACGGAGTAATGATTGAACAAGACAAGCTGTGGTGAGTGAATTAATAAACTCATCTATTATGTAGAGTTCAGCGAGATGAGGTTGAGAAATGGGGAGGTTTATTTTTAAAAACAGCCAGGAATACTGGCATCAAGCACATGAGTCACTAATGAATCAGTGCTGAGCAGCCAGATTGCTATGTTCAGTTGTGTTCATCTTAACTTTTTCCAACTGCTCCATTCCGTGACAAAATGTCCTCAGATTTACCAGAGCTGACCGAAAATGCACTTAGCTATCTATTTGTTTGCAAGAGAGAATGTCTGGCAGATATAACCTCATACCTTCACCACGCAGCATTTCTGTGAAGAACGACTGACTTATGAGGGTTAGAAGTGAGCAAAAGATGAAGCCTGGAGAGTGATTCCAGACATGACCCCTACTCTCTGAACTCTGATGTGGGAAGATCACATCCTAAAAAGACTGAGGCCAACTAAGAGAGAAGAATGTCTTTGTGTGAGTCCCTCGCCCTCTTTTTGTCCCTCTCTGTCTCTCTAAGTCTCTAACATGCCCACAGAATCACAGAAGCAAATAAGGGCCTTAAGTATGTTTTAATAGACAAGAGTTCTTTTTAAGCTGCTATGTTTGAAGTCTGAATCAGCTGAAGTGTTCCAAGTCTTGTATAAAGGTCTATCTCACTTTGGGAAAGGGAGACATAAGGAGCGGAAGAGAAATAGAGGGAGTAGCTGAAAAAGTTTGCAGAGTTGAACTGGCAACCTGCCTACTAGCCTGTTATTGCCCTAAGCACTAGGTTTTGCTGCCAAAGGTAGCCACACCTGAACAGATCCAAAACAGTATTAAAGGGATGACAGTCAGGGCACGGGAAGTCTGTGTATGTTTGCATGTCTGTGATAAGATCCAAAGGAGCAGCTGACTCACTTTTAACTACTTTATCCTTGTACAACTCACCACCACTCATCACCTTTCTCATGGCTTTTCTCTTTCTTCCTCTTCACAGATTTTTGATACAGAAGTCTGTTTTGCCTCACCTAAGAACAAAAACTATTAATGTACTCAGATTCTGGCTAATAACAATAGTTGATAACATTTTGTATCCTAAGGTATGATTTGTGTAACTGCTGATGGCGAACCATGCAGTTTCAATCATGGATGAATGTATCAGAGCAAGACACACATATTTCTTGATTTTTGACTTTATAAAATTCTTTATTTGTGACCTCCAGACACTTTTATTGACACAATAGAGTAGAGGTGACTAAAAACAACAGGAATAGGAACAAGAAATGTCATAATCCATATTCACATTTGTATTACCCACTTGACCAACATGGCTCAAAGTGTCAAGAAACATACTGACTTCTAGGTCACAGCTCTGACCGCATCTATACTTCAGCACATTAGTAGGCCTTATTTACTAGTACTTAATAGTGTAGGCTACCATTTAGTTTCAGTCACAGATATACTGTATGTATCAGAAAAATACACACATTTCTTCCCTTCACAGTCTGGCAGATAATTGCAATGTATGCCACCCACCACCAGGCCAAGGACATAAACCTCCTTCTGTTTCAGAGCGGTTTTACGCTGGAAACCCCCCAAAGCATCTAACAGTCACACACACAAAGCACTCAAATAAAGGGAGACATGAGAAGTGTAATCTTTCTTTAAAAAATAGGGAGATGTGGGTACAGTGTATTTTGTAATATATACTAAAACAGCTTTATGAGACTAGAATACCGTGGCAACCAATTAGTGGGTCATCGTGCCCGGTTCATACCCCCTACCAGTGTCCCCTCACGCATGCCCAGCCGTGTTACGACGAACCTGCTCGGGTTCACATGCACATCAAACGTGATTAGCTCTCTGCAGCGGGATTCCCATGAATCCTCATTCTCTCTCATCTGCCACTGACCTCTTCAGCGCACCAGGCTTCAACCCCACCACAGTGGTGTCCCCCTTCAGCCCGGCCCTACCCAGGACCATGGGTCTCTCCTCCGCTTGTGGAAGTAATACCAGATTACAGAGCAACTGTTGTCAAATGTTTATATAATGTGTTTTTTCAAGTCCTTTTCCCCCCTCTCCTTGTTTGGACAGCTGTCCTTTAACAGCGGGACATCTTCAGATGCTGCTCTAGCATGACTCTTCTGCTTTTTTTTGCGGAATTAACGTCTCATTTCAACTTAATAAACATGAAATACATTTCCAATTTGGCAACAGGAAGGCGCCAGGGTTACCGAGGGCGATTTGTGTGTGGTATGATTGAGAGGCCATTCGTGCGGGCACAGGATTTTCCTTTGTTTTATTTTGAGCATACTGAGCACACTGAGTATGTGTGTGCCTGCTTTAATGTACAGATTTTTACATCACAACACCTGATGCTTGGCTGATATGGGCAGCTGTGCATGTGTGTGTGTGTGTGTGTGTGTGTGTGTTTTCTTTGTGGACCTGCATGAGTTAAACATTTGCTCTGTGACTCAGGTATACCAAACATGTCCCAACAGGCCACCAACAGCCCAGCATGGAACACAACGCTCCGCTCAACCCACAAAGAAAAAGAGAGAGAGCGAGAGAGAGAGAGAGAGACAGAGAGAGAGAGAGAGAGAGAGAAGTTTAAAGAAAACAAAAGCGGACGGAAAGAAGAGGAGGAAAAAATGCAGATCACAGAGAAAGCTCCTTTTGTTTGTTGAATCAAAGTAGATCAGCTTAAATGAAATATCCACCAAAACAGGCATTCATGGTGGGGCGCAGGCAATGGGGTAGGAGAGGAGAGAGGTGTTTGCGACCCAAGGGCAGAGGGGGTGAGGGGCAGGGTGTGACTGCCAGATGAAAATCAGCCTGGGCTGGGTCACCTCCACACTGCGAGCCGCTGAGCATGTTATGTAGCA
Source organism: Squalius cephalus (assembly GCF_949319135.1). Lineage (NCBI taxonomy): Eukaryota > Metazoa > Chordata > Actinopteri > Cypriniformes > Leuciscidae > Squalius > Squalius cephalus. The sequence goes on along the minus strand of NC_137124.1, from coordinate 54,032,321 downwards.
GCTAACCCAGATCCAGATGCTCTCTGTCAACACAGCGATTCCACGGAGGAAACATGGCTTTACAGCACAAGAGACAAACCACTGCATCACAATCACCCATCCACCACCCAACATGCATTTTATTGCTCAAACGCTCGGGAGACCTCAGTATCAACTTTGTCTCTGATTCTATTGCTAAAATTCTTTACGACACAAATGAGACAATTTCTGTCAGTAAGTAATGGTATAAAGCTATACAAATTAAATGTGGATAGCATAGCTCAGATATACATGTACATACACATACAGTGCATATGGGCCATAGCACTGAACTCAACTCAAGTTTGTTCCCTTCTGGAATAGATTAAAAATGAAGGTAGAGATGGGGTTGTGAAAGGGATGCAAAGTGAGGAATCATTTTTACCATGTTTAAATCCACTCTCAAAAACTGCACAGTAAACGAGAAAATTCAGTCTGGAAAGCTTAGAGCTAAGAGGAAATGTAACATTAGCATTACAGTAGCGTGAAACCCTCTAAATTGGGAGGGTCAATCACCTCGAGCGTGCTCTTAATCTGTTCTTCCACAGCTATTGATCAGCGAAATACACTGAAGCTAGGTTATACTGCTAATGTATACTTCATAAGTCCACTTAAAACCACACTGAACAAGACGAGGAAACAAATGACAGAGAAAGAGAGAGAGCCAAAGTCTGACTACCTCAGCTGGGGCCTTCTCTCCCCCTTTCTGTCAGGAGGTAAATAGCTATTGGCTGCTCAATAAGTGGCTTCGGTTCACAGAGTGAGGGGTCTTTTTCCCTCTGCTCTACGCTACCTTGACAAGCAGGTATTGACAGAGCAGTTACACACTAACCCATTGGGGGAAATCCTCTACAATGTGCCCCGGGCAGCTGATAAATGGAACTCATACGCTACCTGAGAGTATAAGCGCCTATATGCACACAAACACACACACGCTTTCTCTCACACACACTAACACAGAGGCATGGTTCACATAGAACGAGACTTGACACATTGAAAACTTGACAAAGCAAAGAAGTCTGATGATGATAACAGGAAGTGAGTCAAAGAGAAAGACGTACAAGGGCGAAAAATGGTCAGTAAAGATGTGAAGGTCATTGACGTTTCCTTGGACACAGATGTTTGTCTCTCTCTCTCTACACCAAAATCATTTTGCTCGGCTTCAAGAGGCACAAGATTACAGGATGGGAAATTATAGTACACAAACGTACGCTCGATAGATGTGGCCATGATCAAAATACTTGATTAAAAAAAAATGAAAGCATTCAATAGCCAATTAAGGCCCTTGGAAACAGCTCGCTGAGTCCAAACACAGCACGGTATTGACACAGAAGAAAAAACGAACAAAAAAGGCGGAGAGGCAAATGTGAGAAAGATTATTATAGTGCTAAAGCATCTGAGTAGCATCGATATGGACGGCCCACCACCAAAGCAGTTCAGCAAATGATAGACAGGTGACACGGTGAAGAGACGGGGTAGTCGAGGGGTAACTGAGAGAAAGCAGAAAGCCCCTCGTAGCGCCGTCTCCTCTCTCCGTAAGCTTGTGGGCTGATAAATAGCCGGGGGTAAGGCACTGGCTATCACTTTGTGATATGATGTCAGTAACCTTCATTGATCCACGTGCAGGCAGGCAGGCCTTATCACAGACTCTCTCTCTGTGATATACTGAGATCTGGGCCCCAGTGCTTTTTAATACACTGCACTTTGGGTGAGGATGTCACAGGCTAACCTCACGGCACCTTGGGCAATATTTTACAGCGGCACTATGACAACCGAGAAGGCTGGAAAAAGAAAATGGTGTCGCTTTACTAGTGGTCTTACAATTAAAATATTACATTTTTAGTGATGCTTGTGAGGATATATATATATATATATATATATATATATATATATATATATAAAAAAAACTGAATCTTAGTATTAAACTTCAATCTGTGCCTTAATTGTATTGTGGTTAATTATATTGAATGTGCACTTGTAGTGTATTTCAAATCTTAAATGTATATGTTTTGCTAAACTGAACTTGATATAATATTAATGAAATGAAGGCAACTTATGTGTACTCAGAGTACACTTTCATGACTCTTTTAGCACACTTAAATACACTTTTGTAATTGTACATTTTAAAACTTAATCTTTTTTCATGCTTTAAAGATGTACAATTTTATTGTTTACTAACATTCTTAACGTGAAGTCCTTGATTATAATTTTACTGTATTGTTAAACTGTTATTATTGTTAAACTGTTATTCGATATTACATTAAAAGTTCATATATTTTATCCTAATTATTGTGACTTCAGCAGCATACACTTTAATCACATTAGACAATAGAAATAATAATGAAATTACATAAAGATGTGCTTAAGTCCTACTTAAATGGTTCAAAAAGCATTCTAAAGTTCAGCTAATTGCATTTAATTTAAATTTAAACTTAAAACGTTACATGTAGATAAGTATTTATTTTACAGCATATTATTTTGTACAAATTACTTTTTTCAAAAGTATGCTTAAGTGTACGTAGAGTAATACGTCCCTCATATTTGTGCTAAATACAAAATGATACATCTTATCAAAATACAATTTCAGATTTACAAGTACAATAGCAATGCACTAAAACCAACGCCAAAGTTAGTAATAACCACACAAAACAACCCTCCAAAACACCTTAGCATTTAGGCAGAGTTTAACATACACTAGTTAATTTTATTCTTGCTCTTTTGTTACATCCTTTAGTATAGTAATAGAGAATACAGGAAATTCCGTATAAAAGAAGAGGACACACCATACAACTTTAGCATTTAAGCTAATTGCTAGGGTTCTGGCTAGTCCCCTTTTTATTTTTAAGGTCATCAGAGTCCAAGAATTATGAGGCAAAAAGTGTTTTTGAGTAGGCCGTGTATGACGAAAAGCAGCAGGCCTGAGCTGAATATTTTTCCGCCACTAAGTTTGGTGGACGAAAGAAACACTCAGACACACACTTCCAGAAAAATCAAGGTGCTGACAGGAACTTCCCTCACTCAGATTTACCCATACACCTGACCTGAGTGAAAACAGACAGACACACACACACACACACACACCCATTTGCTTCTTATCCTTTGGAAGTAACAATCAGTTCACTACCACCATATGACCTATATGTTTAATTTCACAACACAGGCTTCCACATGGGTCCACATCTAGAGAAAAAGTGAAGTGTGACTTGGGAAAATGTATGCATGGCCTCAGGAGGAACTAAATTAGCAATTTATCAGTAAATCTAAAATATAGTAGATTAAGCCTATCAGTCCCTGCCAGTTACACAGGTGTCTACTAACACAAACACTTATTCTGATGTAGTCTATGTGGGCAGAGCGTTGCGGAAGACAAAAGCGTCTGAAGGAATAGCAACAGTATTATCCTATGTATTGATTTTAGCTGTTGGGTATTACAGAGGGAAAGAGTGGTTTTATCAGGCTAAGATCCCCCTACACTTTTTCCTAACTAAACCAGTCTTTCCACAGCTTATCTGGCCAGAGAGGCTATTACTTACACCTTCAATACACCCTTCACCTGGGAGGACAGAAGTTAACACTTTTTGGTGAGGCTACTTGCCTCGTCACGAGTGACGTCATGGATGACCCTGCTGAAAATACCAGCATGGTTAGTCACCAGAACATTCCATGTTTTGCATGCTGGTTCCCATTGTGGGATGTTTCTTCATAAAGATGCTGGCTGACCAGCTTCAACAGCTCAGTTTTGCGGGTGAACATCATAGCGTCATAGCTGGTCCACTAACCAGACCATCACCAAATCTGCAAGAATAAGACTAACCTGGATACTAATGCAGGTACGCTATTTATTATTATTATTATTTTGACACAAATCAATCTGAATATTAAAAATAAAGAATTTGAACTGTGACAATGGTGTTTTGACTTTTTTTTTTTTTTTTAAGTAAAATGTACAAGCATCTCCAGATCGAGCTGCTCTCCAGGGCTTCCTAAAGTTCACCTATAGATTAAGTATGATGATCTAGCAATTAGGCTTCTTCCTCTTCCTCCTTCTGTCTTTCTATCTGCTCTGAATATGAGCAGCAGAATGGAGAGATAATGAGAGCAGTATAATCCCACAGAGGAGTCTAGTACATCCTCTAATCACAGACTAAATGTTGGTTTTAATTACAGAGAATGGAAGATATCCGAAGAGCACAATGCCACTGACGTTTAAAAAAACGGTAAACGCCAATTATCGTACAAAATCTGTGGTTATTCTATTGGCACATCATGCCTCCGCCAAGATATGAGCATCACAAGGAACGCTTTTATTCCAATGTGTTCTCATTTCCCAATATTAATAATGGAGACAGGTTGGGACAGAGAAAACCTCCGCTTCGCAATTACTGTAAAAATCCATAATCTAATCAATGTGCAATTCAAAGGGATTGTCTTAATACATATAAAATATGGCTTGTGCTGAATATGTACACAATGATAGGCTGCATAAATGCGATTGTGAAAATGACCAATGAGGGGATTGCGGCTATTGAGGAAACGAGGCAAAAGTTTAACGATTTACATATTTCATCACAAGGCGAGGCGAGAGTGTGAAAATGCGGGGAAGAGGATTACAAAACAAGTCAATCCATTAAAGAAATACAAGCAATCTTTTTAGAGCCAATCCCGATTTCTCAAGACTTTGACAACGTAATCCACTATGTCAAATACCCTAAGCACACTCAATGGGCTGGGAAAGAAAGCGTGCAAAGATTTTCTGAGTGAGTGTAGACTAAAACCAGGCAGAGGGGAGTGCATTCTGATACCCGGAACTGGCACGCTCTCTTAGGGCACTTCGCCTGACTCCGAGCCCACCTTGTAAATTGCTAGGGGCGGAGATAAATCTTATCTCAGAGACCTGATTAAGTTTTTAATTTACACTCCAATCAATAGCCCAAGTCTATTGGCAATATGTCTGAAACTCTATTTACCAAAGGATTCGCTGCTATCAATTGATCAAGGACCTCGCAGCCATAAATTATAGACATATGTTTGTGTGTCAATGTGTGTGTGTGTGTGGCGGAATGTGTCCGTGCCGGGGGAATTCTTTCGATGAAAAGTGAAACGATGGGAAAGTTTAAGCTGGAGGCAGCACAAAGTTGCCCCCAACAGAGCTGATCGTCTTACATCTACACACCCTCAAAATCACAAAGAGCTCGGGCTCTATCTTTTAACAGCAGCGGCTGGGGGTAGGGTGTGTGCGTTTGGCCACATGTACAAAGATTTGTACAGTGTTCTACCACGTTTGTTACACCAATCCAAGCGTTCAAATGGCCAAATTAAGACATCATTATTACACAATGCTAGTTGAGAAAAACACACTCCAGCACCAACTCTGGCCTGATCCCTCCCACTTCCGGTTCCTTTCTGCAAGAGAGCTATTATCTGTTTACAATCCTGTGCTTTCCAAACGGAACTCTTCAGGATGAATCCGCTCTCGTTGCCCATATGCCGAATTCCTGAGCTCAGTTCGTCTGTCTGGCTGAGAGTCAGAGCAACATGGGAAACAGAGGCAGGAATTGTTCAGGCATCGGTTTGCACCACCATGACATCCAGGAAACGTCCCAATGGCTATTTTAAGCTATTTTGATATTTGTTTAGAACTTCACAGGCTGTGTGTGGTAGAAAAGTCTGGAATAGAGAGAGATTGTGCTCAGGAAATGTGAAGAAAAGATCACAAAATGTACAAAAAGCGAAGGTACCTTCTTTCATAACAGAGGTATGTGAACAACGTGTGTTCTGTGATATTTCTCCAGTGTGGTGGGTAGGGTGCCGGTGGGACTCTCTCACTCTGTTTCCCAGGAAAAGAGCGGAAAGAGGGCAAGTCCTTATCGGCATGGAGAAAGTGTCGTCATAGCATTTCTGCTCTGACCCTGCTGACTCGCCGATTCCTTAACATGAGATCATTCTGGACAGCTGACCTCAATATCACTGTGCTACGCTCTGCCAGCCCGCTGCACATCCACAAGAGCTTCTCCTCTGTATAAGAGCAGATAGTGACCACACTACAGTCCACACCCCCGTCAGCCCAGACACACATACTCCCTTTAAGCTCTGAGAAGGTATAAACTAGAGCTACAGTACAATGAAAATTGGAAATGTTCTAAATGAAATAGCAGTATACCACTACTGTATACTAGTTTTTAAAAACAAAGTGAAACTGTATGTAGTATGCAATGATAAACATTTGTAACATAGTTTGATTTGTTTATAATAGTTAATATGTTATATATTAACACATAAATGCTGTAAAAAAAAAAAAAAAAAAAAACTTTACCTCTATGCATTAACTAATGTTAACAAATTAAACTATTGAAAAGTGTTAACATTATTTTAAGTGGGTGTAAAATTGTCTAAATTTCATAATTCAAGAGTCAAGAAAGTTGATATTGCTTCCAGATCCATAATGATACCATCATGGTGACGAGTGGAGCATGTGCTTGGTTTGAGAACAGATATATTTTAAAGGTTCTCTGTCGCCATACTCATTCAGCAATTGCTATGCTACGCTGATGCTATCAAAGCATTGTGTTACCAATTAGCAAGTTAGCACTAGTTAAGGCTAGCCAAGTTTCCACTACTAAAAATATAAGTTGAGATTACATGATAATTTTAGGTTAAATGTATGAATTCGTTTATTCAAATTTTCACGTTACACGAGTACAAAATGAAAAAATCTTAATCTTTGAATTTCTTAACTTGAAAAATTTGATGCTACTGATTACCTCAATTTATTTTTTTTTATTTTTTTTTGAGTTTTGCCAACTTATTCAGGTATACACATTTGAGTAGTATAGTAATTAGTTTAGAAGTAGGTCATCTGAATGTCCCTTGATTTTAATACATTTGCATACTAGTATGCATACTTCAGAATATACAGCAGTAAAGTAATAGAATAATATGGTATTATGCCATTTTGAATAAACCCAAAAAATCTTTTTCCACTCGCTCACTTTCTTCCTTCCTTCGTATATTTCAAGAGTGAAATAAATAAATGAAAGGAAACACATGCTGGGTTGTATTAAACAGATGCCACATACGACATTCATCCTCACACTGGCTGGTGTGTACATTTCAAACTATACACACGACAGGCAACAGAAGACACGCACACCTACCAAACATTTCTGATGGTGAGTGACCGGAAATGGAGGGAGCGAGTAGAATAAGGCACTGATAAATGATTTGGGGAGGAATTTTAAGTGCTATTTTGTCACGAGGTGAGCCTCACTCTGGTGGACTCTAGCATAAACATGTGTCAGGACTGCATGTAATTACAGAAGAAAAACTTCCTCTTGTACTACGTGCATGAAAAAAAACCCTCACAGACTGAAGTATCTGTGTGTGTTTTATAGCCCCCAAACCTGCTACACATACTTTAAAGATGAACAAACACAAAACACACATTTTGGCACCTACTGCCATAAAGTCCTGTTAAACAAGTGTTAATAAACTGGTAACATGTAATCAGAGTTGTCACATGAATGGCATGCAATGTGAAGAATGGACAAAATCTGGTTTCCAGAATATTCAGGACACGAGTGTGTGCTTGAGTAAACAAGGAACGATTTATGCTCTGAAAATTGTGTAACACTTCCACAAAATGCCTGTCAAAGATCAATCGTGTACGCAACAATCCCACAGTCCCTGATGATGTCCAGATTTGTTTTGATAGAGTCAGTCACTGTAGTTTCTAAAAAGAGGACCATACTGGGGCTCATTTTCCACACTAACCCTCATGTTTCTCAGAGCTGCTATAATTAGCCAACTTTGTTCCTCGCTGCATGTCCAAATGATATTTACATATACAAATCCCATTTGGCTGCAGAGAGACCATTCCAGCAAATCCAGCTAGCAGAGTTTGCTCGAAATTACTAAACAAACAGGATGAATATGTGTCCAATGCATACCCCACAGATAATGAAAAAATATGGATGGTTTGAATGTGGTCACATTGTGTTTTGACTGAAAACGAAACACTCAGCACGAAAGGCATATTACAGTCATGCTGTCAAGTCCTTCTGAGTGTTTCGGGGGTCAGTGGAAGCTCTTTAGCTTGGGCAGGTCAGGGCTTGAGGTCTGAATGCTTTATAAAAAACATTCCAGAGCTCTCAGCAGACAGCCACCGTTGGAAGCAAACGCCCTCAGACGCTGCATAACCCTCAAACTTCTCCTCAAGCACTGCCAAGTCTCTCTCGCTTTCACTTCCTCTTCTGTCCTGCAGATTACTCAAGCGGTTAAGCATCGCATGATGTCATAACACTGTCTGATCGGTGGATGTTATGAGGAAAAAAAGGTGAAAAGTTTCTGTCCTCTTGTTGTAAAGTTTATTAGTGGACACATCTGATATTAAACAGAGCCATATCAATGTGAATGGGATTTCCTGAGTGCTTAACACGCTTTTTTACCTCTGTGTTCTCAAGCCTGCCTCATTAGGGGCCATCTTGATTAGCTGCGGAAGGCTTTGTTGAAGAGCTATTTGTACGTTCACTAAGAGTGAATGAGCAAAAGAAAAAAAGAGAGAGGGAGGGAGAACGAGGCAGGTTCGCAGGTTTCAGTTGAGGCCTCGCCCTTGCTCTGCCACGATTGTAAACTTTTTCTGTTGATATGCAAAGCAGTGCAGATCATTTGGGTCCCCATGGCAACAGCGCCCCTGCTTTGCACAAATGTAATGATTAATCGCGCCTTTGATAACAATGGCCGGCACCGCTGTTCCAACATAAATGCTGTGAGGAAGACAGTGTGTGACTGCAGGGGGATCCATACACAGACCTACACGCACACCCACTCCCCTGCTGTCGACCATTCGCTGAATGCGAGGGGTGTGTGGCCATGTGCGACCACGTGCTAGCTCGCACTACTTTACAAATCGGAAAACTAGCCTTGACTGCAAGTTTGGTTCTCTTATGTGCTCTCTTGTGAGGACAGACAGATGGATAGACAGACAGACAGACAGACAGACGATAGATAGATAGATGGATAGATAGATAGATAGATAGATAGATAGATAGATAGATAGATAGATAGATAGATAGATAGATAGATAGATAGATAGATAGATAGATAGATGAAGCCTTTGTGTGTATGTGTTCGTCCAAGCCAATGTTGCGGCTTGCGAGTCAATGCAGGAATGTGGCCAGAGTTTAGGTCTCTGAAACTGTAATTCAATCAGCGCTACTTGGCTTTGACGCAGATTCACTTTGTCAGTTGCGCTTTACCATTAATTTATCATTTCGAAAACAGAGACAATCCAAACAATCATTTCTCTCTCCTCTGATACCTGTCAGAGAGGGGTGGGCGCAAATCTAATAACTACATTTTATTGGCTGACATCACAGCTTTACTCCAACACGTGGACAGGCTCCACCTAGACTCGTGAAGTGGGTTAATCATGAGGGACGGATCCTCTAGTTGCTACCAGCCAGATGAATATCAACCACAGGCCTGACAGAAGGGCTCACCCAGTCCACCCCCCTGCCCAAAGCCGCATATACATACTACTGAAGGAAAGTCAACAGTGTGTTATGTCTAGTGTCCAGATGGTCAGACGTGGTATAGAAAAATGGCCTCTGAAAGGGGCCGGACTGGGAGCTTGGCCATGCAGGACAAGGTTAATGGTGCCGTGAAGAGAAACAATGATTTCACAGAGAGTGCGAGTATGAGGGGGGGGGGGGGCTCCTCATGCAGATCAGGGACCAACAATACGTTTTTTTTTTTTTTTTAGCCTGGTCAAGCTAGTAGTTCAGATTGGCCATTCTAATTATAAAAATGTAAAGTTTAATCAATTATAAAACTACTGATTTGTTTTTTCTAAATTTCAGCCAGTTCTTACCAATGCTACTAACAATAAAATAATTAATTCTTGAAATTACAACAACTATTCAGTGCATGTAAGCCAGCTAGATAACGTCACCTTGGTGACAAGTTTTAACAAGCATAATCCGTAACAACATTACGTAACATCACGAAAACCGAAATGTTTAAGTTTTCAAGCATTAAAGCGTAGTGATGTTGTGACCTGCCAGGGCAAGTGACAGTTCCGTCAACTGGCCCAAACTCGTTCTCACACCGGCCGCAGACCAGCGGGCCACCTTATTGTTGAGCCCTGCAGATGTTGCCAGGCCCTGGTGGGTCACACAATCACACACACATTTGCATTCCTGATAGAGGGAATTGGGATTAAGGGCCCTGAATGCCTTTCTCAATTCTGACAGAGTCTGAACACACAAGACAGAGAGAAAAAAAGCAGGACGACATGGGGAGAAAAGGCTACAGAGAAAGAGAGAGAAAGGACAATGAAAAGAAAAGCACCTTGAGAAAATATATAAAAAAAAAATGTTAAAAGTAGGCGAGAGAAAGGAATGCAGAAGGAAAAAACAGGACAACTTGAAAGAGGGAGAGAGGGGAATTTAAAGAAAATGTATTTAACCAAAAACAAAAAAACAGCTATTGTGAAGATCTTTAACGGTGGGTTAAAATGTATGGATGTAATTGCATTGATCATAAAATACTAAAGCATTTACTTTGAATGAAGAAAGGAAATGTACACTTTAAGAAAGAAAACAAATCACAAAAAGAAGTTTGTTTTTATTTGGTAAAACTAGCCATATTTTGGACGCTTTCTTGTTGTCAAACATTATTGGATATTGTTCACAGTTAATATAATTAAGTACATCTGTTACTCTTTTAGGACACCTGTGTGAACTTGAGGAGAACTTGCTTCATACATTTACTAAAAATTACTTTGGGACCAGCTGATTAAAAATAACCATAAAAATGTCTCAGAAAAGTGAAGCATCATTTGTTTGGATGCATCTGGGTTTGAAATGATAAATTTGAAGTGTGCCTTGACTGTCCGAATATTTTTTTGGGCCACTGTATGTGTATGTGACAGTTGTTTGGCACAATGAGAGAAGAGAGAGGCCCTTGTCCAGGGCAGAGGTCTAGAAGAACTTGTTTTATCCTCTGCAAGAGAGACAGTACTGACCAGCTGTGTTCAGTGAAGAACCATGGCTTATACAAACATACACAACCTTTGATCAAACCACCGTGGCCCAGCCAAACATGCCCCTCACCAGACACTGAGCATACAAACAGTCATAGAGCTAGTTATGTGTTTAAGTGTGTGAGTACATGTGTGGAAGTTGAGCTTGGCACAGTGAAAAGGCAGCATGGTAGTGAAACTCAAGAGGCAGTGTAAAGAAAGAAAGAAAAGACAGTAAAAATCTTTCTCTTTCACTTTGTCTGTCTTCTATGCTAATTATTAGCATGCATGGCTGCAGTACACAGTAATGGGCTCTGTTCCAAAACCTACTGAGCTAGATAGGAGAGCCTCCGCAAACAAGGGCCTTGGAGCCAAAAAGGTTGAGTATATCATTGACATTTCTCTTGACAGTCAACAATCTTGATGCTGTTTTAAAATTTGGATGAAACAAGCATCATAGAAGGCAGCATAATATTGCTGCCTACCTTTCTGGATCAGCTGCCGCATTGGCAGTGAGCCTATGATTAGGGTTGCAAAATTCTGGGAATTTTCAAAGATGGAAACTTTCCATGGGAATTAATGGGAATTTAAGGGAATTAACAGGAATGTATGGGAATAAACAGGAATAAACTGGGAATTTTCAAAGTTGAGGGTTGGCTCTTCATAGGGAACTTAAATATAGTTGAGGAAAGTATATTTTAGCATAATCTTGACTAAAACAAACAGATGCCATTCAAATACACTTGAATATCCATGCCATTCCTCAATCACACGCACATAGCACACTGCTTACTGCATGGCTATTGAGACCACACCCCCTACTGGCACTGTGCATGCCTCCATCACATGTACAGAAGCCCAAAGCACAAGACTATTGAAGGCACACATTTGAGCCTGTGGACTAAACAAAGTGAAGTAAGTTTTGATGATATTATGGGGAAATATATTTATTAAATGTTTAAATTGCAAATATCACATACAAATGTATTCATCTAGTAGATAGCAAGCTGATAAGTTAGATGCTAAATAAGCTAGCATAACTTTATTTACCACATAAGTAGGGCTGGGCGGTATGACGGTATATATCGTTACCGCGGAAGAAAATGTCAACCGTAACAGATTTTTTCATTCCGTGTATACCGCAACATGAAAATTAGTAGGCGTGGTTAACTCACGTGCAGCATGCGTGAGACTGAGACACTGATATTTGTCAAAGAAACATGAAGAATGACCAAGAGGATCCACAAAAGGAATTACGTTTTCAAAATTAACGTGATATTTTCGAGGGGGAAGGTGCAGAAGTCAACTAGAGCAGTGCAGCACACTGAAAGTTTAGACATGCTCGCAACGGGGCTTACTTGACAACAAGTTCATATATCAATATTCTAACAAATAGAAATAACCTTAAATAATGTATCTATCCGTCTCTTATGTGTACAATTACTTGTACACATAAGAAATTATTCCCCAGCAAAATTCCCCAGCTTAACTTCCCATGGAAATTTACCGGAAATTTTCCGCCCCTTTGCAACCCTACCTATGATTGATCCCTTGGAATGTTGTCTAGATTGGCAGCTCACTAGGTTGTGGAATAGAGCTATAGTGTCTCACCTAAGTCCACAATAAGGATAACTAAAGAGGCACCACAACTAATTAGATTTAACTGCAGGAGAAACAAGTACTGAGGGATGAGCTAGTCTAAGAAAGAGCTGGAAAGCAGACCAGAGCAAAGCTTATCCAGTTGATTTATATTCACCGAGGTCAAACCCAAATTCAGGGAACTGGCTAGTCTCAAACACTGTCAAAATTCATTTCCTCCACCTCAAAACATTTCTGCTCAAAATGGAGGTATCGCCTGCCCTCTTGTCTCTCTTGGAGAGTTGCCTGCTTCTGCCATAATTCCATCAGAGCTAATTGCTTCCAGCACCGTTGTCATTTCTGCAAGAGAGGGGCACTTTTCAATCAACAAAAGCCTGTTCGTACTTAAGCGTGGCTGATATGAGATCTGCTGTTGTCTGTAAACATTTGGAGCAGCACAATCTAATCTGTACGACATGATAAATTCAAATTCAATGTTATGGCAGACACCTAAAAATAATGTGCTGCCAGGTTTTTTAAATGGTGAAATATTGTGTTGTTGCATATCTGGCTCATTCTTGGCCTCTACTGCTTGTGTCTGGACTGTAAGTTAGTAAGTGTGGCTATGTTCTCTGGCAGCACTGCAGGGATACTGTAGAGTCAAATTTATACCGCCCCTGTCCGCAGTCAATGCGAGCCACTGACTCAGTAAGTTAATATTTCCCTCTCTTCCACTCATAAATTTGCATGTGATTAAAAAAGCTGACCTAAATGCATTTTTGAGCACCACAAGTAATTAGTTAGAGTATCCTTAGTAGGAGGGCATGTGTTAAGAGGTTTTATCCCCCCTTTTGGAAAATCCAGCTAACACCAGCTTTTATGTGTTCATACAGGCAGTGCAAGACAACAACTGTAAATTCGTTATATTCAATGAGAAATGGCAATTTGAGCTGACATCTGTGACAAAGTTCGGCAAAGATCAACTTTATGCAAATGCAACTACAGATGAATTATAGCAATAGTAACTTGGTGACCTGTTAAGGGCCCGATATACTTATATAGCGAAATCGAAGAACGAAGTGGAGTGATGTCATTTCGAACAAAATCAGGCCAAAACTAATTTTGTTTGGAGTTTGTTTCGGGACTTCGGGAAAGTTTGCTCTGGCTGGTAAAAACCTCCGAACTACTATTGGTCTGTGGAGATTACGTAATAGCTAGGTGCGCTCTAGCCCTCTTCTCCAGTTCATTTTCTCTATTAAGTCCGTCAAGGTCAGGTTTTTTTTTAGGTCAGACATTCATGAATGAAAGCAATCGCTACGATCAGATGCTTTCTTAACTGCTGTTTTCTCACTGCTTTAATTTTTGTTTTATTTATTTTGTTATGAAGAGAATATGTTTTTAACATATTCACCTAAATTCCACTCTCAGCAGAGTGGGCGGCATCAGGATGTTTGCTAACAATATATATAGATGTGCACATATTTCAAACTTCTTTTTACACAAAAAGCAAAGAAAGAAAAAGAACTTTGCTGTGAGTTTATCAGAGCCTTTAGTGGCAAGACAATTTTATTGGTTTCTAGCTGGTTGAACTCGTTCTAAATAGTTGATCAGCAGAGATCTCAGTTAGTGGACCCGTTTCAACCTTGTAGATCATATAGATCAATCTAGTTAGAGTTGGTAGACCACTGTGGAAAAGCAACCATCCACCATATTCCAAAATCTAATCTGATCTCCTTAAACTGGTACACCCACCTTAAACTGGTCCATTGCCCTGATAGAGAACAAGAACTGAGGAACACAAGCTGGCTTGCGATTCTCATGTACACCAAGTCCTGGAGTCAGTTCCATGTAGAAAGGAGATGCCCCTGCAAACAGACCCCCCTTGACGTTGAGGAGGAGTGTCAATGAGGGGCTAATAAAGAAAGACAATGAGTAAACAAGTAGGGCAACTCTACCCCAGCTTGTAGAACCTCCCTTCCTCTCTCTGGGCTGGCACGCACTCAATGGGATCTGCCATAATTAGTCTCACCAATGCTTGTTTAGCATTTGCATATAAATGCTCTCGCTGGCAAGTGCTAAACACACCATCACGAGCCATGCCCAAAACAGACGGTGACCACACCTCCACACCCTCCAGGAGAGGGAAAGGGGTCCCAGGGGGGAGACCCCTCTGTGGCTCTCCTACCCCCGTGCCCGTTGCCTTCAACAGGTTGGCACCCATCTGCTAGCAGCGAGGGGCCACGGCATGGCCTGCTCTCAGTTCCTGTTTCAAAGGAGATTGTGAAAGATGGCAACCAGGCTTCCTGTTTCTCTGCTTATGTCATGAGAGCGTTTCGACCCTATGAAATGAGCCCTGACAAAAACAGGCAGGCACACACATAGTGTTCTCGGGATGTTTTAATACGTTTTCTTTCAGGCAGCTCAGACCGTGATAGTATGAGCTCCCGGCCCCACAGATGGAGTTGAGAAATAAAAATAACACAAGACCTCTTCCCTGTAACTGCTCCGTGATCACCTCATCTAGCCTTGGGATGGCTGCTATTGTTCTCTTTCTGTACAACATGCAACAATTCTTTCCTTTCCATGAGCCTCCCCCCTTCTCCCTCTCTCTCTTTCAGTTTCCTCCACGTCTCTAGCAGTTGTTATGACAGATCGATTCATAAAATCGGAGTGGAGGAAGGAAGTGATGAAACGAGTGTCTGTGCACCCTCCACCCCTCCGTCCCATCCACTGTAAACACAATGAAAGTCACCATCGGGAGATACCCACACCAGAACGGAGATAAGCTACAGAACACTCAGAAAAACACACACAGCTGGCCCTCGCAGCAGCGACTGCTAGCAGTTCTTCTCCCTGCCTAAAACTAACACTCATTGGACTCTGATAAATTGTATTGGTCTTTCAGAGCTTGGGATATTCTCTGTGGAGTTTTCAGTTATTCTTTATTTAAGTAGCAACTTTTTCTCAGACGTTTCTTCTAAAATTCCTTAGGAAAAATAGAGTGATAGACAATTGTTGACATAAAGTTAGAACAAAGCTATGCAATTAGTGAATAGCATAGCTCAAGCAATTTGTTCTGGGATCAAGTTGATGAGAAATGTTTGAGTTCATGGTGAAATCTTTGGCTTTAATTGCAGACGGTGGTATCTTGGCACAGTGTGTGACATTAAGATCTTTTCTGAAACTCTAGATCACTCTTTTTCTCAGGAGAAACATCTGAGGATCAGGAAACTTAAGCAAAAATCTGAGAAACAACTGAGTTATTAAATAGACCTCATTAACATTTCTTCTTTTCTATGAGAAGAAGCCAATCTTGAATTTAGCAGACAGATATTTTTACATGCAACATGACTCAATATACTGTATGTGATTTGGACTTCTGACAAATTCTGACGCTCTGTCACACGAGTGTCATTTTCCCTGACAGCACGTCTGTCATTAGCAGCTTGAGACATTAATATTTACATACCACTGAACAAATTAGCTTTTGATGTGTATTTCCAGCAACCGCAAACCATCGCGATCCTCAACTTGTGTCATCCAGTCTACCTTTAAACAGCCATCAGGTTAAACTACAGTGAGAGAAACAAGGGGGGAGAATGTAATCTCGCTTATGTGTATAGTTACAAACTCGTCACAAAGCACATAAAAAAAAGGGACAGAAAAAAAAAGGAACAAAAGACTGGCACTTGACAAAGTAACTGATCCATAAATGTTTCATGTGAGCGCCAAGCCTGTCTTTCACCTCTGCATGACCCCCCTACACTCCTCTCTCTTTCTCGCTCCCGCTCTCTCACTTATTTGCTGTCCGGTTAGTTCACTCAGCTTTAGAGAGAGAAAAAAAATACAAAGATAAAACAAATCAACCACAAAAATAAGGTATTCTTTAAATTAGGTGAGAAACAGCTGAGAGATAAGGCTCCATGAGACCAAAACACGTGTAGAAAATGTGACTAGGTAGAAAAGTTTTTTTTTTTTCCTTCAGGGAAATAGCAAGTCATTACATTTAAAAATTAGAAAGACAGTATTTTAGTATTAGTTAAGGTACTCACTTGTTTATTAATTACATGCACGGATGAATTGTTCACAATAATACAAGGAATGTGCATTAAAAAAACAAAATATAGTTGTCAATTATGTTGACTTTAAAAATTGAACACAGCTGATAGAGGATGTGTGTCACAGAAGGTCGGCCTCTGGCTGACACATGACAGAACGGCAGACAGCATGTGTGACGTCACGGTGTGGGGGTCACCGATCTATTGTGGCTGTCTGGCCTTGAGGAATCCCCAGTGACACGATCACACCCCAAACCCACTCATCCAGTCCCCCAAATTTTAATCAGGGTGAGGAGCGGCTTGAATATGTTACAACCTAAGGACGCAAGGTCGATTCAACGGAAACAACAGAAGGGTCTCAAGTCTCGTTCCACACATCGTCGCCTGCTGTCCTTGGTGTGTTTTTTTACATGTGTGTCCAACAGTCACACAGCTCCTTTGATTAAATCAATTTGACTCAAGATTCTTAAAATGCACAAAAGGAATAAAACAAGTGTTTAGCAGTGCAGATACAGGGTGTGTGTGTGTGTGTGTGTGTGTGTGTGTGTGTGTGTGTGTGTGTGTGTTTGCACATGTAGGTAACGGACGAGTAACCAGACGCCCCGTCCTCAGAGGGACAGACAGCAATAGTACGACTTCACTCAGGCCTGATTTAATTGTGGTCCTATGTAACACTTAATAGAGAGTGCAGTGCACCTGGCAAAAACAAGTTACACCCAAGAGGGGGTGGAGGGGTGTCCAACAGTACCAATTAAACACCTCAGCCAATGAGCTGACCTCTCACAGGACTCCTCGTGCCAATAAACCAATCACACCGCACCTCTCATGTCTCATTAAATACCTATGTGATAGGAAGGCGACAAGGAGAGACAGCTTTTTTTTTCCTCCCAACATTTAATTATAATGTCTGGGAGGAAAAGAATTCTGCGAAGTAAACAATCATCATTACTATTGAAAACAACACTACTTATTCTAAACGCCGAGACACAGACACTGATATTTGTGCACTGCTGTCATATTTTTCTTTTATAAAAAAAAAAAAAAGCTTATACAGCTTATTTACAACTTGTAAATAAGCTTCTAAAATTATGCAAAAGTACTAAATTAAAAGCCTGAACAAAATAACATTTACATATAACAGTGATTCTTAAAATCATTTAACAATATTACATTGTCAGTCTGAGACTGTGGTTTCATAAATAATGCGTTATATAAAGTAAAGCAGAACTGAATCCTAAATTTATTTCCTCATAGAAATATTTGAAATGGCACCAAAATGGCTGCCATCAGAGACGAATGTGATCTGTCTGCTCACTCTACCAGACACTGGCCTTGATCCTCTCTCTCTCACACACTCACACACACACACACACACACACACACAATATTAGAGTATCACTTTATTTATTTTTTTAAATATATATATATATATATATATATATATATATATATATATATATATATATATATATATATAAAACATGTCAAACAACTAGCATAGACAAAACAGAATTACTTTTGCTGCATAAATAAAATAAAAACATAAAAATGTCATAAAAGTTATATTTCAATTATTTACATTAGATTATTTAGCAATTATAAGTCAGATAATATAAATACAGACAATAAAAGGCCCCCTTAATTTCAGCATATTGTTCAGTGTCCTTAAAATTATTTATAATATAATGAGTGATAATTATGTGTATGTGCATTATATAGGCTACCTATATATACATATAATTATTGCAAAAAATATATATAAAAAAAATATATATATAACAAACTGATTAAAAAAAAGTGTGGAATAAAAAATAAAGATATAGGCCTACAAATAGCATCCAATCACTGACACTGACAGTTTATGAATTTGATGATGCAGTGTATATTTTCAGAATAAAATTTTAAATACAACAAAATTTTCCTGTTTTTCAAAAAAAAAAAAAAAATAAATGTGTACAAAAAATGACACTGGAAACAGATGTAACACGTATGGTTTTAAATCCTGCACGTACATGTGTGTGTGTGTGTGTGTGTGTGTGTGTGTGTGTGTGTGTGTGTGAGAGAGAGAGAGAGAGAGAGAGAGAGAGAGAGAGAGAGAGAGAGAGAGGTGAAAGCCCAGAGGAGAGGTGCTGTTAGATGAACACGGAGCCTGTAGCACTTAGGGGCCATTTTATTGCTTTGCTGTGGTCAAGTGAGGTGCAGCGAGCTCAATTCCAGCGCAACAATGACAAAGAGGGCCGCCGAGACAAAGGGGTATCTCTTTGCCTCTTAACCCCTTCAGTGCTATAAACATACACAAAATCGAAGCCACGAACACCCCGCTCACACGTGCAGAAACACACACGTAAACACTCAACGATCCGTGGGACAGTTTGTAATAGCCGCGCCGTTTCAGACCAAACTAATGGATTCAAGACTCCGACCAGCCTGACGGTTAGAGCTAGGCCTCAACGCCACAAAGACAGAATCCAATGACTCTACTATACCTTTATTTCCTCTCATCCTCGCTCTCTCCGCTCCTCCTCTCCCAGTGCACCATGGGGGACCCGTATGGGCTGCTGCACATTTGCAAATGAATCACGCTTTTTGTTTGAGGTTTTTTTTTTCTTCTTCTTCTCCAAACACGGAAAAAGGGAGAGAGGAGGGCGCGCGAGAGAGAGAGAAAGAGAGAGAGGGGGGCTCCTGCCATCGCTCTTTTCTTTTCTGCTGTCTTTAATCCTGAGGAGGATAAGCTGTGCCGTACACAGAGAGGAAGTGCCATCGGCCTGTCGGGCTTCACCCGTTCCCACTCAGCATTCCTGCAGCCCTCACACTCACTACACACACACACGCACGCGTGCTGTCGATCACTCACTCGCATGCACAGAAACGGCCCGCGTTTCTGACAGCACATGCAGCACATGATCTAAGCTCGCTCGCCGATTTGTCACTCATGGAAAAAAAAAGTGCTGTACGTTTCATAAAAATCTATTTCGCACCACTGCTGAGCAGCATGCAGCCTAGACAGGAGAAAAAATGCAATCAAATTAAATTCATATGATTTAAAATAAGGAATAACTTGCTGCGAATACTCTCGCATTTAAATGGAAAAGCTTTGAATTGCAATAAACTGTATAGCTGCAAAAACTCACAAATATATTCTTTAGAAATGCAGCAGTAATGCAAAAAATGACTGCTTTCTGTGATATTACTCAGCCGCGAAATCGAGAGACAAGAGCATGATACAGCGACACTCCTTGACCGATACACACACACACTCAATCCAGGTCTGTTTTCATGTCATGGTGCTAATCTAGCCGAGGCTAACACTGGCTGTATCACATGTTATGCTAAGCGTAAAATGCGCTGGAAAATGGCATCTGCAGACGCTCTCAGGGCCCCGATCAGCCTGACTGATAAGTCTGCTTCTCACACCAACACAATCGACAAATCATATTAATATCATATCATAAAAACAGACATTACAACAGAGTTTTTGATTATTAGAACATTTTGCATTGTATACACACACAGACACATACATAGGCTACTAAATGTTTTATTTATATAGATCTATTGTATTAAAAAAAAAAATCTTATTTGATTTATATTATGTGTTTAATGTGTGTCTGAATGTATTTTTTTTGTGTAGCCTATATATATATATATATATATATATATAAAGAATTGTATATATTATATTTAAAGAGTAAATATGTAAATATCATACATATATATGGCTATATTTAACATTTGTAGTCGCTAAAAAATGTTTGATGAAAACTAGATCATTCTCTACCGTGTGCATGAAGAGGACTTTTCATTTGAAAATGACACTTGTAAGACACTTGCATGAATGCACTTACACAAAAATAAATGTGCACACTTATAAAAAAAAACGCGTGAAAGGGAACGAAAAATAAAAGAGGGAATGAGAGTGAAAGAGAGAGAGAAGTCACAGGCCACAGGACCTCACGCTTTGTTTCTGCATTGAGAGAAAGGCGACCTGGGCTGCCAGTGTCTGTGTGTCCTCCATGTTTTATGCATTCTGCCTCTTTGTGATGATAAGAGACAGCGCGGAGGGCCGGACGCTGGGCTCCGGGGTGCAGCGAAGAGGAGGGGTGAAGAGCTGGTCCATCTTTACATGGAGCTGCCTTTCAAAACTAGCCCTGACTCCCGCTAGCCTCCACAACACTGCCGCCTGTACAGCCATGCTACTATGCTAGAATTCAACCTCACAAACACACACACACACACACACGACACGCTTGGGGGTGTACCACTGCAAAAACAGCCTGAGATAACATCTGCTTGGAACCTATCATATATTTACACAAATATCAAATTAGTTTCTTCAGTTCCTATTTGACAGTTTCACAGTATATACACAAAAAATGGCTCCATTCTGTTGTCTGTTTTTTTCATAAATTAGCCATTTTGCTTCGCATGAGTTTGTGAAATGCAGGCATTGTGGGTCCTCATGACATTAGCTGTGAATGACAAATGCTGAAGGCTACGTTTGTCTCCCAAAATATTCCCTGACTGACGGAAAATGTGCAAAAGCAGCTCCTCGCAATAAAAGAGGAATTCCTGTCCCCGTTCCACACACACACACACACACACACACACACACACACACACACACACACACACACACACACACACACACACACAAATGTCTCCTTTTCAGGGCTGACCCTGTCTATAAACAGCTCAGGATCTACTACTGTAGATCAGGTGAGGACCTCTGCTTCTCTCTTTCTGTTCTATATCACTCATTTTTTCCTTTCAAAGCAAAAATAAAAACACTTTATATAGCAGTTTGGATGGGGTAGTTTAATCATGCTGTTATAACATGTATAATGTGCATGAGTGTGTATATGCACAAAAGAGTGTTTAGGGTAAAAAAAAAGATCTATAAATAATAAATAAAAAAGATATAACAATAATATCTTTATACACATGCATACTGTGTGTGTGTGTGTGTGTATATATATATATATATATATATATATATATATATATATATATATATATATATATATATATATATATATATATCATTAAATAATAGGCAGATGAGATCATGTGCACACACACACACACACACTCTCTCATAAATCTCCACCACAATGATTTGGAGACAGTCAACATGATAACGTATTGTGAAACAGCAAGCCACAGACGTTTCTGCCAACTTTACTGGGAACAAATAAATGAAAACAGCAACAACAAAAAAAAAGAGGAGGGAAAAAAAGAGGAAGCAGAAAGGAACATGCAGACAGTCAATGCAACCGTCTGAAAGGTGAAACCGTGGCTTGAGCTGAGCTTGTGCAAAGCTGAGTTTACACAGGTAGCGTACCTAACTATCCCCCCCCCCAAACACACACACACACACACACACACACACACACACACACACACACACACGGACCATCCTCTCCACCAATGCTCAGCCTACCCCCGGTCTGTGGTTTAATGATAGCACTGACACGTACGCTATTGTCCTCCCCCTCATTATGGGACGACTGGAAGAACTGGTCCTGACTGCACAGGCTTGCATATTCAAAACCATCATGTGTAATCAGACCCAGTGCTCCTGCTAACCTAATTTACACACACACAATCCAAGCCCTACAGCAAATGGAGGTGGCTGGGCTTTCTCTGCGCTCCTCCTCGGCACGACTGGATTAATGGAAAACTCGTGACAGAGATCGGCTCCTCTCCACACACACACACACATGCATACACTGCTTTCACCTTCACATTAGACTGTATCTGAGCGCACTGTGAGTGTTAACACACACACACAGAGATACATATACATATATATATATATACATATATATATATATATATATATATATAGGCCTATATATATATATATATATATATATATATATATATATATATATTCACACATATATATATATATATATATACATATACATACTATTTATATAATTTACAATGTATTTAAAAATTGCTGCTGATCATGATATTTTATATTGTCAAATATAAAATATAACACACACTATAAAATAAATATTACTTTTAATGCATAATGTATATTTAATAGTACAAGTGAATACAAAATAAATCTGCATACAATGTATACACGTTTAATGTTATTATCATACAGCATACTCAAAGGCGGCCTGTCATGATGTTGACCCAAAGAGGGCCCTCTACCACTGAGGACATCACTGAGGCTTTCCCTAAGGGTGCCAGCAAAAGAGAGAGAGAGAGAGAGAATAGGGAGGGGTAAAGAGGAAAGCACAGTCTCCCCCTGCCCTATATCTCCACAACGATATCCATACACACTCAAATGCCACTCGGCAAGCCGTCTCGTCACAGCAGCATCTCCAATTTATGCACAATACATGACCAGGACGAGTACACTTGGCAATATATACGATTGCTGTTGTAAGAGGAAGCAAAGAGAAAATAAAGCCTCAGAAAAAAAAAAAAATAATAGAAAGCAAGTATAGCAAATCTACTGCTGAACAAGCATTTTCACTAAGCGACAGTATCATATGAAAATCCTACAAAATTATAATTGAACAGCATTCTTAAAAATAGCAAGAACAACAGGAATAAAAATAATAATATAGTTATAAATGAATTGTAATACAATTAAATAGTTCTATGCTAACATTAATTCAGATATATATTTTTTAATAAATAATTGATAAACTATTATTAAGAAAACGTTATCTTAATTGAGTAGTTCCCTGAGCAAATCAAAAACATTTTATCATCCAACACAATGTCTATATTTTACACTATACTGAAAGCTAAATTAAACATACAATAATCTGAGACACATGTGTATAAACTAAGATTAAAAATCAAACAGTCTGTGTTCATATACGTCAGAAACGGTTGGGAGTTTATTATTTTAAAAAGCCTGAATTGTCTGTTTCAAATCAGGTACAAAAAGATGGATTATATTTTTCTGTAGGTTTGAGAAAAAACTAAAAGAATTTCGAGACAATGCAAATGTTCTGCCAAACCACAATGCAAACATATGCACAACTCAGTCAGACATTTTCTGTAACACAGCGACTATCCTTACAGCAGCCCAACAAGCACACAAATCTGTTCATAGCCTATAATAACACAGTGTTAAGTACATACACACAACACAGCGTAGTTTTACACTGCTTGAATATGGACGCGAGTTACTAAATGCTTCGTGTTTAAGTGTTTCACGACCATGTGAAGCACAAAAGGCAAGACAGACAACAAATACTGCAACAATATGACTTCCTACAAATGAGTCAACTGCCATCAAAATCACTGTCCGCAAAAGGATTAGCCCTGAATAGCCTATCCATGAGTTTTTGAAGAGTGAGTGAGATGGCAAAGACCTTGCCTGCTGTCTTTGTTTTGTCATGGTGAAAGCCAGAGCTCAGAGCACAGAGAGAGAGAGAGAGAGAGGGGGGGGGGGGGGGGTAAGGGAGAGCTAGAACGAGTGAGAGTCCACGCACAGCATCTGAATTATACTATATATATTTTTTGTGTGACGCTTGTAATTATTGCTCCCCCTCTACTAGGCAGCCGAGAGACATTAAACCCCTGACTTATCTTTCCTGTTCCTCCCTCCATCCCTCCCTCATTCTCTCTCCTATAAACAGAAAAACTGGGTTGCTCACTATGCCCCTTTTTAAACGGTTAAGAAAAGGGAAAATACTAAAATATAATAACGAAATCACACAATGGCTCTGCCTGGCAATTCTCCCTCACACACACAGATTTCTGCAGTTCTGTTGTAATACTTCTTTCTTGTAAAAAAAAAAACAAACAAACGAAAAAACATATAAATATATATAGACCAAACTGAATAAATACACTTTCCAGACACCTACACAAGTGTGTGTCGTCCCTGCGTTAGCTTCTGGTTCCTCTTGTTACGACACGTCGGGAAGGATAAAAAGGTCTTGGGATTTGTGTTTTTCTGACCTCTTCCCTGATTCCTTCGATATGGCCCGTGGCTATTTGACCCCGTCTATCCTCTCAACTCTTTTTGCATGCATGCCATCCTTCATGAGCACTATCTCTCTTTCTCCCAAAAAAAAAAAAAAAAAAAATTACTTCAAACTAAGGACTTTTTCAAACACGCTCTCTTTTCGGCTGCTCTTTTGATGGTCAAACTTGAGGTGCATTTTTATAGTCTTTCTAACCCCCACAATCTCAGTGTATTGTTTGACCCCAAAACATAACCCACCCCACTCTTTTCCCACTCTTCGCTGGATTGGTAATGTAGGGTTTTTCCCTTCTCTTTCTTTTTTATCTTTCTTCCACTCACTCGGTGACCCCTGCTCCCTTGTTTCTTGCCGTCTGACCCCAAGTCTCTCAACCTCCCCCTCTCTTTCTTCCCCAACCCTGCACATCCATGAGCAACTTGCAAACAGTCAGTCAGCTCTGGGTCTGTCTGTCCTTCCATTGCATCTCTTCTGTTTTCTCGTTTTCTGTCTCACTGTGGGCTACATTATATCATTGTTATGGATCCACATTTCAGTTTGTTCTTGTCAGTATACCTTTGAAGGATTATCTATCTCTCAATAGCTCTTCGTTCACGCCACTTTTGAGGTCCCCATCTCATTTTATTTTTTTATTTTTTAAAAAAAAATTCATACACCTGTGGTCTTCTTTAAGTTTTATCTTTATTAAAATTCGAGCCCCTCGTCTAGCTAGGCTATTTGTGGGGCAATTTCACCTCAATAGTCTAAGCTAGTTCGAGCTAAGCGACCCGAAGTTGTTTGGCGATGTTCATAATTTGAATAGTCTTTTTCGTCGAATTTTTCTCCCTCAGGAGAACGTACGCAAGTTGTAAAATGTAATAGCTACTGATTTCGTTCTCGTTGTCTCTGTTGTTGAGATTATATTTCATCTCATTGTTTTGATTTTTAGATTTTACAAATTCACGCCGTATGAGTGGGTTTCTCGTTTTAAGTCATTCGCCGAAATCGCTGTGTGTGTCGCGCGGCTCTTCGGGCTCTGAGCTCCGGCTGATCCGCTCCTGAGACCCGGGGCTCCGTCTATACCAAACACACTCCCCTAAACACTCACACACACTTCACACACATGCCTATCGATTTGCATGTGACTCCGACTGGGAAGCAGCAAAGAACAACTTTAACGTCGCTTGGAATGAAAAATAAAACGAGAAAAGACGGTGAAAGTGACAGAAGCGAAAAGTAGAGGAACTGAAATGCACAGCAAAGCAAAGGGCGGAGAAATCCACACTAGAAGGGACTCGAAAAAGTATCGATGGGCGCGATATTGAGGATTTCTGCTCGCTAAATGAGGGAGGAAATGAAAGTAAAGGACGAACGAGCATATCGGTGTAAAAATGGAAAAAGCGGGCGACGCTTCCCGCTCAGCGGACGCGGACGGACTCGCAGGCTGGACTAAGACGCTCCTCTCCCGGCTACGATCGCGCAGAGCTCCCGCTACTCTCCCACCACCCTCGCACATCGACACCCTCTCAAAAACCTCTTTCTTGACACTATTCGGTCCTTTTGTGACCCGTGTGAATACATGAACATGCAGAAGTGTGTTTTAAATCCAACTGTTTGGAAAAAGGAATCGCTGTCTTGCCCTTTTCTTTTCTTCCAGACATGAGAAGAGCGAGGACGAAGCCAGATGTAAACACAGGTAACGATACTAATAAACGGCAGCAAATAAAAGGAACTTGCATGAAAATAACTTGCGATCGCCTGTTCTTTATCCTGCTAGGAGAAAAGGCAAAGCCGGGGCTGGTACGGCGAAATCCCGAAAGCCATCGCTTTAGTCTGTTATTGAAACTAAATATAATCGCAACGCTAAGAGAGAGACAGAAAGAAAGAGAAAGCAAAGTTACAACTTACAATGTTTGGCTGCCGCTTTGAGATCCTTGCTTTTTAATCCAGTATTGAGACGCTTTGGCTAAAGATCCCATCAAGGCAGTCCCTTTTGGTCAGTTTGCGTTTAGGATGATGGTAAAAGAAAGATCATTGTTGTTGCGGAGAGTAAAAACCCGGAGTATTAGTTGTAAAGGCAATATAAAAATAATTTGGATGCAAAGCAGGCGATGAGTCTTGTGTTAGAGGGAGAGAGGAAGAGGTGAAAGTGAGATCTGATGATTGAAAAGAAAAAAACTCTTTGGATCTTTATTCCTGCTAATTAGTTTCCTGCAAAAAATGGCTGTGATTAATTCAGTGCGCATGTGCTTCATTACACAGGCACGACGGGAAGGGCTAATTAGCCACCTTCTGGATCAATAAGATTCAGCAGAGAGCCGAGGAGAGAGAGAGGGAGGAGGGAGATAGAGCAGGGAGGGAGGGATGGAGGGATAGATGGAGAACGAGAAAGAGGAAAGTGGTGATCGGGAATTGAAAATATGGAATTAAGTACAGCACAAAGTAAGAGTTGGATGAGAAGGAAGACACTGAAAGTTAATAGTGGAGAGGCGCGCGCGCGCAGCCCCTGCTGCACAGTGTTATTTGCTCGCGAGACGCGCTAGTTTACATTTAGAAATCAAAACGTGTATGTTTATGAAATAAAATAGCGCAGTTTTAACCTCGAATACGCGATGTTTAGAGCGCTTACAAACACCGACAAGTTCGTCACACTTTCAGTTGCCTCTTATTTAAGAAAATCATCTCATGACAGGATTAACACTGTTTAGATTTTTTTTTTTTTTTTTTTTTTTTTTTTTTTTTTTTTAGAATAAGCTAAAGTGAAACAAAGGCGGCTTTATGTGGACACTAATAAAACGCAACTCTCTTAGTCATTGTAAATGTTAAATAAGCAAAATACATTGGTACATTTTAGTGTATATCTGCTGTATTGTGAACAACAAACTTAAAACGTGCCGAAAATGGCAGGCTACTTTTAAAAGGCATACAGGCTTGTAACAATACGCGTTTTGCATAAACTCTGTATGTATTGACAAATAGTTGAGAAAAATAAACAGCTCTATTTAAAAAAAAAAAAAAAATCTGATTGTGGGGCTGAGCCTCTGAATTTCTGTATAGAAACATCCAGGAACTATTAAAACACTGCGCAATCTTAAATGTGATTAGTTTTGCATGCACGTTAACCATTTGGATTATATCTGCATTTTTAGTGTTTTTATTTTCTGAAGTAAATATAGACTGCTAATTAAAAATGGTTAGCAACACATGCATGTAACATAACACGTGTAACATCGTTATAAAGTACAGTCATTTTAAGTGCAATAAATTAAGTTTGACTTTTATATATCGTAATAACATCTGAATATACAGTCTGTGTCCCATCATGCTAGATCTAGAGATGAGTGCACGAGGAGGAATCAAGACATTGCAACCGAACGCGAGGAAAAACTAGTGCAAAAGCTAGACAGTGCAAAATCAACCACTTCCCTCTTTTTACCTTTTCTGGACGAATTGAAATAATTCCTGTTAGAGTCAAACGCAATGTAGGTTACATAGATGCTTTAATTTATTGACTTTGAGACGAGCAGTACATGATAAGAGATGCTTCTTCAGATATTATCTTTAGGAGTAGACTCGATAGGAAGTTGAACCAAAAAGCACTGTATAGATTTTAGGCATATATGAAAAATCTTAATATATGAAATTCTCTGTTTCTGTTTTTCTGTTCCCCTCTCCCTCTCCTCTCTCTCTCTCTCTCAGTAACACACAGTAGGTGAAGAGAGAGAGAGAGAGAGAGAGAGAGAGAGAGGGTGCAATGTAAAAATCACAAGTTCTTTAATAAACAGTTTTAGTCCTGTAATTTAGTTACTTTATGTAACATTACTCTAAACAGCTCAGCGTGTTGTTTTTAATATGTTATTACAATCTAAAGAGAATGGCATTTGAAAATACGTAATGTTTATTTAGTCCTACATTTCAATACCATGTAAATCGTTCCTTAAACAGGCAGCGGCATAAAATGACACGATACGCGTTACATGCTGTCTTTTTTTTTTTTTTTTTTTAATTCTCGATAAGTAGTGTAACTTTCAAGCGCGTGCATTCAAAGAGGTGACATTTGATCAATAGTAACAACTGTAGTATAGATCGGTGGGTTTCTCCACAGGTTTGCTTTTTTCACTTTGCCCCAAAACAATTCTCCTACTCTTGGTGGTCACTTAAGACGCCCTCTTCCCGAATCAAAAGCGTGTATCCCAATTCCGACCTTTGAGTCCTGGCCAGTGTCCTTTCTCATGATAATTCTATTGTTGATTCTCACTAAAGAAATGACAATTCCTCTCTCTCTCAATGACTACTTTCACTATTGACAACTCTAAGGGGCCCTTATCCTGCCAAATACAACTAACCTGCTTTTATCGATTACATAATGTTTATTGGAAAATGATCAGATAGGCTATAACTTTGTTTTTTTCTCTCTCTCTCTCGGTTGCACAACGAAATTTAGACAATGTGTTTTGCCGAATTGTTTTTCAGAATGCATGGTGACAAATTCCGTGATAGCATTATAGGCTACAATATAGCCTGTATCTGAAATAACACTAATAAATATGTGTATTGTGTGCTGTACAATTATAACTGATTGATGTGTGTATGTTATTCAAGTATAAAACATTGAAGTGGTCATATAGAATAACAATGCTAACAATAGGAAATGTCACATTTCAATGTAATAACATTGCAGTACAATGTTGTGTTTTAATAAATATTTAGAATATAATAAGCATTGTATTTTATTTGATTTCAATCTCATGTAATATCATTCTGAATATGTTGGAGAGCATGGAACTCCTCGCTTTGGGATTTTCAAGGAAACACACCCATTGCACATACTGAAGCATTATCACAAACGGCTATCGATGCACTATACAAACATTAGCAATATTAAACACTTTTTTGTGACAGTGCTGTGTGTGCGTGGATAGCGCGTGGGTGTCCGTGTGTGTATGCACGCGTAAATGTAGTTTTAAGAGCATATATTGTATTATTGCTGACGCGTGCATTGCATAGATATGTGCAATATTAAGCAGGACTACACATTCGCAGAAACTAACTTCCGACACGTGCGAGGAAAAACAGAAGTGACAAATGAAAAGTTACAAAATAAAACGTCGATGTGTTTGATATGCGTACAGATTTTGCCTTGAGAGAATCTTCAGGATTGGTGATGTGCCTGCTCTCTTGGGGAAGAGGGATTGTAAAAATGAATGAATGGAAAATAGAGTGCGTGAACAGTTCGAGGGGCAGTGAGATAATAAGAGGCCGGCGCGTGAAAAGGGACAGAATCAGAGCTTGTCTGTCGCTTTGTAACCTGCCATGCCCAATCTAAGCACATTTGAATATGCAGTGTGGTCCTGTCTGGCGCTTGATAGCCGAATTTATGGACGCAAATATCAGCTTAGCTTCGTTTTCCTCAACAGATACACGCATAATCGTCATTGCATGCTCTTTTAATACAGACTAAATGTGTTTCTTATCTGTTAGGTCCAATCAATCGCGAATGCCCTGTTCTAAATATGACTGGGAATGACTGAACAGACAACTAAATATGCATGACCAACCCCTCATGGTGAACATGCTGATTGATCTGACTAGAGATGTGTGCGTAAACTTCGGCCCATCGCCGTGCAAACAATGAATTCCACATATGAACTCTAAACTGCAGTAACAAAATCGCAATCCGTTGCCATTGTATTTATGATGAAAACAAAATGCTAAAGACAAAAATTATATATATAAAAAAAATGATAATAAAAAAATAAATGTGCGTGCACGCATTTTTTTAGTAGGCCTATTTAAAAAACCTCATGGACCACGCGTGCCACAATTGAATAATAAAGAGCAGTGAGGAAATGAAAAGAGGCAAAATACTTCAGAAATAAAGACAGCTGCCTACAAGAGCCTCGTAACGTGAACAAAAGGCGAAGAACATTTTAGTCCAGGTTAAATGTATTGAAAAGGACATTTTGTCACTGCATTAAAATGGAAGCAAGTTCAAGTCGAATTCGCATATAGAGCTATCAAATGTTTTTCATCTTCATGTGTCCCTAATGACAGAATTAACATTTTTCTGCATGGTTAACTAAATGCAACTTTAACTTAGTCACCAGTCAACAGCAGAGGCTTTTTTGGGGGATTGGGCCCCCCAACGGGCGCATGCACTGTCTGCAGCAGAGCAGGTGAGAGTTGTGGCGCATGGATGGTCAGAATCACACACTGGGACTCAGAGGCATTGACTGCACAAGAGCATTGTCCGGCCTGAAGCCGCGGGTGGCGGCATGGGGCAGGACGTGTTACCAGGTGCAATGGCAGCGCCCTCTTATGTTCACTCTGGCCAAGGGGCTCACACACCACATGAACCTGCCTTGTCAGGGATATATGTTCCCTATCTGCCATCTTCAGCTGATCTATACCTGTCCTATGTCACCGGACTGCGTCAGATCAAGCACACATATGCATAAAGTTAATGTCTGATTGCAAATTAGATTCCTTGCTTCAAATTTTATCCACCATCATCAAACATCTAACTTTACGCACGAAGCTCTCATGAAAGGAGTGTGGCGCGCGCGACTGGAGAGCTTTTTGTGTGTGTGTGTTCGAGTTTTTGGGGGCAATTTTAAAGCAGATAAACAAAAAATCTGATATGATGGAAATCATAAATAATAATAATAATGCAGAAAACAACCGCACTGTATAAATAAATAAACGCTGTGAGACAGAATAAATAATATTGCACTTACTGCAAAATTATTTTATGACTGTGTAACATCATGCTTCACATAGATAAAACGACATTGGTCTTATTATGATATAAATCAGCTCGCAGATATGATAAGCAGGTGAGTGAACCAAATATGATGCGCGTCAAAGGAATGTCTTAATTATCATCACATTAAAGACAAACAGAACAAGCATCGTTATTTTTACACATGAAAACATGCCATCTCTTATTTCAAATGTCACTGTATAATGTTTGAAAAATACGCTGTTTTATTTACATGGTTATATTATTGTGTGATGTTTAATCGAAGTACTTCTTCCTAAATGCTACCGTTTCTGAACTATAAACATTTAAATGAACTATTAAAACCAATTATGTACTGTCAGTAAATACACACACTTGTAATGAGAATGATGTTTTACAGAATCTTATACTATAAAGCACTTATATAAAATGTGGAACAAATATGTCCAGTATGAGAGAGGTGGACGCTCTTAATTAACGCAAAATGTCTGATATGCGGGGTAAATGAAAAAAAAAAATATTGCTTTTACTGAGTCAAAACGCACTTTATATTCACTAATATTTGGATATTTCAACGATTGTGCTCATGAATACAACATAGGGCTGTACATGGCTAAATATGTTCGTGTCTTTTTGTTTTGTGCTGTTACACATCATCTGTATGTTTTGTATACCGCAATGTCTGCAAATAAAATCCAAAAATCAAAACAACATGCGTTTTTAAATTGATTTAAGAAGCATAATTTTAAATTAATTAACTAATTAATTAAGGAGAACGTTCCTGGTAATACATAGTTTCTTATTTTGGGTAGATGGTAGGACGAACATTTTAAATAACCCACAACAGAAAGGACAATTTATCATCTTAATTATATATATATTTTAAAGTTAATTTACAATCATAAATACTAATTAATCAAAGTTACAATATTTAAAAAAAAAAATAGATCAAATCTTGTCCTTCTCTAAAAAAATTACGCACTAACTTTTTGATTGAGTAATTAATTAATTATGCATATATTTTTCTCTTCAAATGAATTAAAATGTACCCTTACATTACATTCTAATACTGTTTTGGATCGTTAAAGTTACATAATACTGCCCCCAAAACGTGTAATTCGAAAACAGAATTAACATATTTGAACTCTAATTGTCGCTAAATAAATTATGCAATAAAAAAATTTAAATAAAAAAACAACAACAACGAATCTCTACACAGGATATTTAAAATCAGTACGTTATATTTGCATACAGACCGGTAAAATGGTGTGTTAGGCTCGGTTTCATTCGAGACCTGCTCAGAAGCACAAACGGTCCAGATGTATAAAATGGATAATATATTTGTAAAATATTAAAAAAATATATAATTTAGCCTATTATACCCCCTTAAAATAACAGTGAAAAAAGCCGAACATATGAATGTGTCAATTGAATATAAAACACCTGCGTGCATCTGTCTCTCTCTCTCTCTGTGTGTGTGTGTGTGTGTGTGTATCACCGATAATCTTATCTATTATTACTTTAATCCAAAATCTACCTGGGCATTTTGTTGGCTAAATTCTATCATAATTTGTTTTGTCGATATAAAACACGAGCTCTGAGAAGAAACACGCCCACACATATACATACAGTCATTTATGTTTCTCAGTAAGTGTACTATCTTCATAAAGCAGCAAAAGCACATTCAAACAAACCTTTAAAAATCCAGGAACGGATCACATTCACTGTCTGCGCGGTTAAGCAGTGCAAATGTCTCTGTTCACGGTCGTGCAACAATCAGAAAGAAAAGCAGCCTGGAGCAAGTCTGCGTCCAGAGGAGCTACAACTGCAAAACCAGCTCATCCTCATACCGCCGATTCTCTGCAACCTCCATTTTATCTTTGTGCAGGTAAGAGAATAACACAAACATAAATCTCAGGAATCAAGAAAAAAGACTTTCTTCGTATCTCGATATCATCATTCAATATCTATTGAGTAAAGCGTGCAATCTGCGTATTTCAGGCCTGCACATCCAACAATATGCGTCTTCACTACATTGCTACCCATTAAATTGAACAATTCACATATGAACAGTAATAATAATAACAATGAACAAATATGGCCACCTGACTGTCCTGTCCATAAAATAAGAGAATACACATATTTATAGAAAAAATATGGTCTGTTAAAGCAAAGCTTAATATATAGGCCTATATGTCCACAGTCCCCAAACAAGTTTCATGAATAGCAGATGGAAGCAGAAGACACTGAAGGGCAACAGCGATGTAGGGCTCCCGCCAAGGGTCACCGTGTAAATCCTTCCCCACTTCCATCATCTGACAGCTATGGCAGGATTATGTGCAAAGCTTTGCTCAGGAAATCATTTCATCTCAAAGAGAAGACCCCGAGTCTCCAACCGAGAAATACAGTGATTTCATGACCCAAATGCCACGAATAGTTAGCTTAAAAATTAGACAGATGACATTTTGTTGACAAATCTTTTCAAAGACAAAT
The DNA here is from genome assembly GCF_949319135.1 of Squalius cephalus. Lineage (NCBI taxonomy): Eukaryota > Metazoa > Chordata > Actinopteri > Cypriniformes > Leuciscidae > Squalius > Squalius cephalus. The sequence continues at coordinate 53,998,466 of NC_137124.1, read as the reverse complement.
GAAAGAACAAACCCAGGAACAAATTCTTCCATGCAGCCTTGTATTGTGTGTGTGTGTGTGTGCTGGATTTTAAAGCCTCACAATTATTATATTTAAACATATATAAACAGTTACCAGTCAAACATCTAAAAAGTCATTAAGACATCATTTAATTATGTGTAAAATACTTAAATATGTAAATTAAATATATAGTTCAGTGAAATATCCTGAGTCTGAATAAACAGAAAAGTGACAAAACATGAAATGCAGACAAAACAAATGTCTACAGTATCGTAACAAACAATTTGTAATGCATTTCTGAATGTAATATGAATCATTTATTCAGATAGTGTTATAACACTTTACAATAAGGTTTCATATTAACTAACATGAACTAACGACGAGAAATACATTTATTACTGTATTTGTTCATCTTTGTTAACGTTAGTTAATAAAAAAACAGCTGTTCATTGTTAGTGCATTAACTAATGTTTACAACTTTTGATTTTAATAATGTATAATAAATGCTGTATTAGTTCATGTTGTTAACTAACGAAACCTTATTATAAAGTGTTACCCAGATAACAATAAATATAGTTTAAGATGGTCTGAAATCGATGTTTTGTGCAAATGTAAAACAATGCATTAATAGCCATTAAAGTGATTATGTTGACCATAATGAAAAAATATTTGTAAAGGAAAATTCTATTCTGAAATATACATATTGTGCTCAGTTTCCTAATTCACCAATTGTGATGTACACCAACGTAAGAATAAGAGCAAACACGAGTAATTAAGGAACGAGGAAAAGGCCAAGTGGAACAACATGGAGCAGAAAATGCTGCCAAAGCCTAAAACCTGCAACTAGTCTTGTGGGTGATGTAGCTGGGGTATAATTGCAAGTGACCACAGCGGCTGGAACATAGTTGCACGGTGCTTAACCCTGCCATTTCCCCCGTCCCCGTGACCTCCAGGACGCGGAGGCAGGTGGGCTTCTGCAAAATTGTGTGGGGGTAGGGTTGACGTCAAAAGGGGGGGGCAAGCTGTGCATCACGACCAGTAACACATGAACGCTGCCCCGTAAGGGTCGACGGAGACCCCGTCTGGCCTTGGAGCTCCACACGCCCATAAAACAAGCCATTAAAAAAGCCGTTCACGGGCAAAGCATGAGCTCGTTAGGACAATTAACAAGAGAGGTGTTTAACTTGGCACTACATTAACACTCCAGGAGGGACTCTGCCTAAAAACAGGCCACCAAACAACACGACTGTGTGTGTGTCCCCAACACACAACATCACACAGAAAATTCAATGCCGCATGAAGTCCAGCTACACAGAGAGTAAACCTTCACAAATAAAAATAATAAATGACATACGGTATATGTTCCCCAGCCAGTCAAAAGCATTAAAATGAGCAATTTAGCCTTACGAAATAACTGAAACACTATTATTAGAGATGCATTATGAAGGCCACAAACACACAAATGCATTCGCTATCTCTAAACAAAGCATCGGGACGTCCCTTTCAGGAACTGGACGACGGCATCACCGCCACAATATTAGTCAGTGCAGCGAGGCCAGCGGGAATTATTCCTCTATTTTTGTCTCACGGATCTAGCCGGGCAAGAGACAGGAGCCGGGCTGTGTCAAAATGACACATTCAACTCATCCATAATGAAAGTAAATAAGAAGTGTGATAATCTGCATTTCATGTATTTTTTGTGGGCTCTGCGATATGCAGAAATTCGTTCCTTGCAGAGAAAGAGTCTATGACCGAGAGAGATAAAGCGAATTGCTTCTCCCATCCTCTGTTTAGAATTGTAAATATGGCGTATAGGCATTGCTGCTGTCCAATTACATATATCTTTCATGTATGAAATCATGCATGGCTCTTTTTACCGCGAGGCCAAGGAGGGCCGGCACAAAGGGAGCGACCCCGGCCGCAGTGCAGTACATCCCTCATGCAGAGCGGGGTCTGGTGCCGGAGCCCTGGGCTAAGAGCACTGTTCCATTAGCGCTCTCGAATGGAGGGGGAAAAGGCGGGTGAAGGGGAGGAGGGAGGGGGGAATTGGCTCTCCTGACGGGGGCGTTCACCGCTTATGACTTGTGCTGACTTACATTCGTCCTGTTGTGAGCGTGCCTGACCCCTCAGACCCTGTACCTTTGACGTAGCCCTTCGCAAGAGCCCATTTCGGAGTCGCTAATTAGTTTAGCAGAGATGGATTTTTTTTTTTTTTTTTTGCTTAATGCATTAAAGTGTTGCATTTTTGTTTTGTTTGATTTAAGCAAAAAATAATAAATGAGCAAGATGCACGAAAAGCTTTAGTGCTCCATCTGTTAGGTTATTTATTTATTTGCTTTCTCTTTCCCCACAAATGACAGCTCCCCACTGTGTACTAATATCAAATGACCTAAATTTGGCAAAATTACTTTGAACTTTTCAAACAAAGGCCCTGCTCTCTTTTGGGAACCTGGCTGATTCCCAGAGTGTCTTGCCTCCTTGCCCGTCTGTTTTCTTTTTAAATGCTTAATTCTATAAACACTATTTACTTGCATTCGGGGTTACACCGAGAGCAGCGAATACCATCATTTTGATCAGCTAAAGAGCATGTATGTCTGTCATGTTAGCGAAACAAAAATATCACTGCTTAACATTTACACATGAATATGCTAGACAGCGGGGCAGCACGGTAACTACACTGTACAATTTTTATAGAATTAACTTAAAATGCACTCCATGTGGTAACATTTAAATCAACTGGTTTTATTCAAATCAAAGAAATCATTTAATAATCACCAAAGACACCAATGAAAGTCATTTTAAGGGTAAGATCAGACAACTACTACAATGCACAATATAGGTGAAATGGCCAGAGGAACATTAAAAATGAAATTTGTTCATAGTATATTCAGATTCAAGGTGAGAAATTTGTTCATAGTGCATCTCCCATCATTGACGTACAACAAAAATGACTCTCATTCTAGGAGCAAGTATTAAATGAGTAGATTCTGGGTTAATACAAGTTAAGCTCAATCGACAGCATTTGTGGTAATATGTTGATAACCACAAAAAGTAATTTCAACTCTTCCAAAAAAAAAAAAAAAAAAAGTTACAGTGAGGTATTTTCAATGGAAGTATGCAGAAATGTGAAAGTAAAAAAAAAACATGAATTCTTATGTCAAGACTTGTGTATTATTTGAGTTTTTCTCATCATTTTAGTCATTTAATGAAGTTGTAAAATACAGAATAAGTTAGTAAGCAATTTGTGCACACTAAAATCATATTAGCATATACGTTGTCTTGTATGAGTAACAGTGAGTATTTACATTTTCACAGATTCGACTGAGCTTCTGTTTGTTCGCTGATACAAGTTTATACAGTATGTGAATAAAAGCCTAAAGTCCAATCTGTTCATTATATAAACCAATCGAGTCTCTTCAGAAAATTTGGATTAAACCAATTCATTTGGATTCGTTTTACAAACTCTTTATGAACTTTTTGAAGCGTTAAAGTGGTAGTTTGTCAATGGAAGGACAGAAAGCTTTCGGATTTCATCAAAAAGATCTTCATTTGTGTTACGAAGATGAACGAAAGTCTTACGGGTTTGGAACAAAATGCGGCGAGTAATTAATGACAATATTCCTGTAGCACAACCGAACTTGCATTGTGTAGTTGAATATGCAAATATGCAAGTGCCAATGATGTTGACTTTCAATCAATCAATCAATCAATCAGTCATTCACCTTCTTTGCACCTAAGCATCTTTGAGCCAAACAAATTCAATCAGCACACATTCCCTCTAATCCTACAGCAGCAGACATGTGATCGAGTCTTCAAACCGGGAAGCCTTTATCTACAGTGGGCTCTCCTGTAGGCCCAGCATGGAGGAGAAGCAGCCTATGTGGGCATGAACACAGGGGGGCTGACTGGGCTTCAAAAGCCCCCGAGGAGCTTTGGGGGTGTTGCCAGCAGGAAGAGAAGTGACTTCACAGCCTTACCTGATGGGGTTTTTGGTTTCAGTCGCCACCGCTCGGAAGCCCTCTCCGACCGCGTCCTTCTTTTCAAGTGTCCGTTTGAAGCGGGCGCCAGAAAGGTCACAACCCTTGCGGTCACAGCAGGTTTGGTGCAATGGCAGGCGGATGGCCGCAATCTATCGCTAGTGCTAAAGCTATCAAGGTCTTCTTCTTTTGTTTTTTGGTCTGTCAGTTTATTCAAAAGTAAAGAAGAATGTAAAGCTTTCAGATCCAGTGCCTGGGCACTACTAGTAAGTCCCTTGGCAAGGGCTTGGGGTGATGTAGTCCTATAATTCCAGGTATTTCCAGTTTCTTTTTCTTTTTTTCAAAGCTATGAGACCCGGTTTTGAGATTTGGTTTGAAGCATCCACAGTCTGTGGAAAATCCTTTCGGAGTGATAGCGCCACCTAGGGATAAGAAATAAAAACAAGCTATTAGCATTCACAGCAAAAGTTCTTTCATGCAACTGAACAAAGGATGAAACAAGGAACAGATTTAATAGATTCGAACACAGTCGTATAAACACACACTTTGCCTTTCATAAAGCAGAGCCGAGAGGAGGTGAGGCCATTGTTAGTTATGCTCCGTAAGTGAGTGCAGATTTTTCGCTTTGCGTGCTCGTTCCCCCTGAGAAAGAGCCGGCTAAATCTCTTTCAGGAGGGGAGGACACAGAACAATATGGCTTCTATCAAGTCTTTTGAATTCTGTAATAAGCTGTTTTAGAGAACAGAAAATTAATATATAATTATTTTTATTACTGCTGCAGGACAAAACCTTATGATTTTCCAGATTATATTAAGTAATAAATGCATTTCTTTGAGTAATTTTTCCTCTCGTGGCATTAGAGGCTCTGTCTCTCCATAAAAGAAGAAAAGAAAAAAAAAAAACGAAATTTCCGGAGAAACTTAATTTCCCCCATAACCAGAACAAGACATATTCCTGTAATAACATGCATAATTGTGCACTCTGCGGAAGATCTCTTATACACAACAACAAAGCCACTTAGACAGTACATATTTATTCACATGTCAGTTCCAACATTGAAAGAGAAAAAAGGAGGAGGGAAAAGCAAAAGGGAACGCCACATGGGGCTGGGATAGAAAGCCGAGTAAATGTGTCTATCATAGGCTATGGCTCTGACAGCTCTCGCCTGTGCTGCTTGGGCTTCAGTTGAGGGAATAAAGGACAGAGAAGGAGACAGACTGTGATTTCTGAACGGTCCCCCTGGAGTCGCTTCTATTTGGCAACATCTTTATGATTATTTTTACCTCTGTGGATAGAGCAGGGTTAAAGATGCTGTTTAATTGTTCCCAAGAGCTCTTATTAAGTTGTTGATGAGGAGCTCCAGGGAGAAGCACTTAAAACTGCAACAAAAACAAGCAGTCGAGGCAGGCACACTTGTGAGGGGACGGAGGAGGAGGTGCGAAGGGCATTGCGAGATTGATGAGAAATGGATGGAGTGCGGAGGTCTAAACTTTTTCGACGCCGGCTTACGTCTGGTCTCTCTGCGCCAGGGCCGTAACCTCTTTAGGCATAGAGGGGGACCAGTCCCTGCCGATAATTAGAAACTGCCAAACTGTTCCCCTCAGTATTTGATATTTTTGATGCTACTCTGCTGCACTTCATTAGGCACTGCTCTGTTTGTTGTTTGGATGACAAAATGTTAGTCTGCCTCAGTGGTCTAACATTGATAGAAAAGATTTAAAAGGATGAGAAAGTGGGCTGTACAGTTCACAGAAGTCAAACATGATGCATCAGTTTTAATGGCGAAAGAGTGAGGTAAGATGTAAGTAGCCAAACATTTAATATTTATAATTGTTTTATGACAGAAAAGTTAAACAACCAGTGATGCAAACCACAAACTTTTATGCCTTGTTGAAATATATTTATGCGATTCATGTCAATTTGATCGGAATGTGACAAGAAACATTAACAGAGCTTTTTTCAACATATTAGGTGTACAATTAAGATTGAATGTGTAAATATTTTAAAACAAAAATATTACGTGCAAACTCTAGTCATTCTAGTCTAAATTCTGGTCTTTTTTCCCTTTCTTTATTCTTATATTTTATATATATCTTTGGTGGCCTGGCTATCTGGCCAATGACAGATGGGAGTTTTAAAAACATTGAGTGATAGTATTACAGAAATTACGCTCTACATATAGTTCCACACATACAAACAAGTGATCAATATTGATACTTGATAAAGGCCTGACTGCAATAAGAAAAACAATTGTACTGTACTGGTTAAACTTGGACAACACTAAGGGCCAGATTTACTAACAGCTTCCACCAGCGCAAACCCTCTTTTGGCAAGTGAAAAACTGAACTAAAGACACAGTGAAAAATCAGAGCTGCAACAGGCGTGGACAGGGTTATTTTTGCGGCTGACCTTATTGCATATGCAGTTGTGGGAGTTTCCCTTTCAGACGAAAAATTTATGGGAGGAGAGTATATTTAAATGAAACATGCGAGGTGATTTACTAAGGTTTGTGCTAGTCAATTTACAGCTATTTGCGCAATTATTTACCACCACCAAAAAAAGCACATCTTAAACCAGACGCTAATTTGCGCTTAAAATTTTTCTTGGTACAGTAGATTGCGTTGGTCATTATGGAAATTATCCGGCTGTGTCTGTATCTTTATTGTGCGCGTCATCAGCAGAACTTTCCACTCCCATTGGCTAGTGTTGTCCAATAGCGCTCAGACGCTAATTTGCCCTGTTTAGTAAATCTGGCCTTAAATGTTTCTAGAGCAGTTCATTCGCATGGGTGTGTTGTAAACGCATGCATCCTGAAAAGCACCTATGCAGTGCTCTCTCGGGCCATTCGCACCTTCTGCACTGGGCAGACTGTGGCCTTACGCTGGGCGGAGCAGGGGAACGGAGTGGATCTGGATCAATACCCCAGCCTGCAGCGCAGCAGGGCCGCGGGCCATCCCTGACCTGGGCTATTGATCAGCCGCTCCTCGGCTGCCAATAGCAATGTGCTAGATGTGACACAGGGGCTGAGAGCAGACAGGCGGCTGAGGGATGGGGGAATGTGTATCGCCAGTGGCAGCCCCACAGCACAGTGAAGATAAAAGTCAATTCCACTTAACCAAATCACTGACAACTAAATAGTTAGTGGACGGAGGAATGTGCAAGGTTTCAGGTGGTGGCAGCTGGCTGCATGGATGACTCCCAGGATTCCCCTCACCTGCAGTGGGAAAGCCCTACAGTAAATAGTTGTGTACCGCATGACCAGGTCTAATCTACGGAAGCTTGTTTCCACCACGCAATAAAACAATTTAAAAGATATTTGCGACTTTTTACCTCACGATTCAGACTTTTTTTTCTCAGAATTGCACGTTTATATCACGCAATTCTGACTTAATAACACACAATTGCAAGTTATAAAGTGAGAACTGCAAGATATCAACTCGCATTTGCAAGTAAAAAAAAAAAAGTCAGAATTGCGTGATATAAACTCAAAATTGCAAGAAATAAAGTCAGAATTGCGAGATATCGAAATACCGACTTTTTTCTCGCAATTGCGACTTTATATCTCGCAATTCTAACTTTTTTTTTTCTCAGAATTGTGAGATATAAAGTCACGATATAAATACAATACAATTTCTAATAAATTAGAAAAAAATGTTTTAACTTGGCAAGTCTTACGTTTCTTAAAGGTTCTTTAAATGAAATTAAATGAAAAAATATTGTAATTGTTACATTTCTTGGTAAATTATTTAGACATTGGGTACTCGTCATATAGATTTAAAGATCTGTGCATGTTTGCGCACAGCACTCTCAGGCGGTGCATCTAATCCATCTTCCAGGCAGCCATTAGCAGTCCATATCAGAGTAGTTTACATGTCACTTTACTGCTCCACTGCCTGTTCATTGCTATTCTGTAGCCAATGGCCTGCTTGTCCATTCAACACCTATCTTAGGCTTCATATCTCTTCCTTTAATTACTGACTGACAGGAAGGCAATACTGAACACTTCATTATAGAAGCAGCCCAAAGACCTGATACCACAGCCCAAGTCTCTCTGGTCAGTCCGACATGCACTGCCTAGGTCAGCAAAGGTCAGTCACCCTGAATTTATCAGGCAGTGGTTGACCGAGCCAAGCCAGGTCACCGTACAGCAGGGGCAGTGACCTTGGCCGACTGCTTGCATCACGTATTGATCCAGTCGTTTATGTCAAGGCCACACTAATCACCAATAGCAGAGTCTCTAAAGGACAGTTAGGCACCAATGGATGTGTCTGCGACTGGAGAGAGCACAGAGAAAAATCAGTTGCAAGGTTTCTTGCTTATGAAAATGACTCAGATAATTGAGAAACTTGGTTTACTTTAAAGGTGTTGTCACATTTGCGAATAGTTTCTAATCGATTTCTTAATAATTTCACGATATATGAAGCACAACTCACAACAGTCACTATCAAACCAAGCAGGAAGAAATCTGTATGTCAATGCTGTGAATTTGCATGACCAACTTAACCCGATGCAAAATCTGCATGGGGAAAACTTTTGTCCTCATGAAATTCACAATCACATGGATTCCTATTGAAATGACTGGATTTCACCCGCAAAATGAAATGTTTGATCATTCTGGCATTACTTACTTAAGACTTTCAGTCTTCTATGGAACACATAAGTATTTTCAATCCAGTTCATTAAACCAGTCTGAAAATCAGACAGATCAGATACTGAAACTGTGATCCCAGTGACCCGGTGATCCAGTTGCAGTGGTTAACAGCCCATTGGAATGGATGATTATCGGTGAATAATGGCATATTTGTCACCAAAGCATTGGAACATGGCATATGGACTATGAAAAAAAAAAAAAAAAGGTAAAGCAGGACGCCACGTCTCTCTTGCTTACCCTGAGCTCATTTAGTTTTAACAGACCACCTAAATCCTAAATTAACCAGGAAAATGTGACATTAAGTGTAACTGGGACATTAATTTACATTTGATTAAAAAAAAAAGAAAAAAAAAAAAGAAAAGATCTCTCAGGAATTGCCTCATCCTTTCAGAACACAACTGCATGCCACTCCATTCAACTGTGTGGAATAGAGTGACTAGTACAATATTCGGCATTTCTCCCTTTATGTTCCAGTCACACAGGTTTAGAATGGCATGAGGGTGAATAAATGATAGAATCTTCTTTTTTTCAATCTTATAAACACCAAAATCTAATGTCCAATTAAATTCCAGGAAATGACATCCCTTTGAAACCAGTTTATTTAAAGGGACACAGCAGTAATCAGCACCTGAACAAATCAGTGTTAGATACTCTCATAAGCCTAAACTGTTTGCAAGATTAAGTAGATGTCAGCTTCCTGTGCAGACCCGGCTTCAATAGTGTGCAGGAGAGAGCTTCTGAGAAAGTTTCAGTACAAACTGAATGTGTATTTGTGTAACCGAGCTTGTGTTTCCCTGTGTGTTAGCGTAGCATAGTGCCAGTTGCTCTTCAGATCTCTTTCTCGCTCAGCATTGTTGCATTAAATGACAATAAAGGTCGGGAATCTGCGGAGCAGGAGAGACGAGCAGCCATTTCAACCCTTCTTGCTTTATTACGCTTTGTTCCGTTTAATCAAAAAAGTGATGCATACAGATAACCCCCCTTTTTTTTTTTTTTTTTAAAGACCTGATAAACAGAAACGATTGCATCTCTAAATAATAGATGATATCCTGGCTTCATACAGACACGTATAAAAGGGGAAAATAATTGAAGACAACAATGTCCTATAAGAGTCCCACTTGAGCAATGCTGATTCAGAAAGCTTCCTGACTTCAAACGCTCTGTCATAAAGTATGGATAATCCCTTAAGAAAGGCGTGCGTCTGTTTACAATTTTCTTCTAATTAAGGCTACAGAATAGGGCGATCTTTGTTCAAATTGATTTGTGTTGGTTGGATTTTGGCAGAAAACTGTACCATTGGAAAAGTGTGTGTTTGTGACGGGGTAACGAAGTAAACAATAACATCCTAATACAATCTCAGTGTCTGAATAAATATTCTTGCATCTGTCTACATATGACACACTTTCAGACAGGAAAACAGGTTTTCAAAACAACAAATTAACCAAGTCTTTTTCTTTTTTTCTTTTTTTTTTAAACAATAACCTGTTTTAGACAGTAATCCCAGTGGTCTACCTGAATCCAAGAGTATCTCAGACACTGCATCAAAATGAAGTTTTGACCTCAATTTGTCTTGACTTCCCTCAAAAGCTGGGCACTTTCTTATCTTTGTTGTGTGTGAATTTAAATCGGTTATGGAACAAATCAATCAGCGCAACAAAGAGCAAAACAGCCCCAAAATAAGCCCCAGAAGGAAAATGGGACAATTACATTTGGACACATCCCTCATGATATTCCCTTTAAAGGACATGTCACATGTCAGTGGCTGGATATCAACAACAGTTTAAAGAGATATGAGCGATGCGATCCCGAAGACCCACGTGATGGTTTATTTGATGGTGCTTGAGAGAAAGCTGGATCACACATAACTTCTTCACAGATAGACATGGAAATATCAATGGCACCCTATTAATGTAAAAAAAAAAAATATCTAATACTAGACAAATAATGTTTTGTGGACTGGGTGTTATCAGGACTCTAACCACCAGAAACGTTTAGAATAGGGGACAGTCTTTATCAGTTTTTTAATGACGTATTTTTATAATTCAATTTTGAATATGTAGTTACATCCTTACTTCCTAAAATGACTTCCATTAATGTCCCCCAAATAAAGGTTCATGATCATTTACAATACAACTAAATGCATTTACAGTAGATTAGCAAATAAAAATTTAAAGGGACTACATGCTCCACATTTTTTTTATTGTTAATGTTAAAGGCATGTGTTCAAATTCGATTGTGTTTTGCCACAAATTCATTTGTAACTTGATATAAAATAGACAAATTAGGTAGATGCTAACTTGGGTAGGTTATGAAACATCTTAAAAAATCATGAACAATGCAAAAAAAAAAAAAAAAAAACAGACTGCATTAATTATGGGTTCACTTGGAAGATATTTATATGACTTTTACTTAATATTATGTTTAATTACATAAAAAAAAATTTTTAGTACTATTTATTTGTAATGATAGAAACTAGACACAAATTAGGTTGATGCTCAGATGGATCATGTGTGACATCCTCAAAAGTCAAAATAAAATGCAAAATAAACAATTTTAGGACTATGACCATTTGATGTAAAAATCTGGATCCTGAAATAAAACCTGTTTGAAACCACAGGTCTAATACAGCTTTAAGATCCTGAACTAAAAGATTTTGCTACATTAAAAACATAAATAATCATAATCATAAAAATCAGGTGGCCAAGAAAACAGCAACTGAGTAAATTTTTCGTAACCGTTTTTGTGAGCAAAGTCTTTTTATCATCTTTTTGGTGCACCATGAAAAGCCCATCAAAAACACATTTGAAAACACTCCTTGGTTGGTTTGAAAGGCAGATAAAGGCTTAAGATAAGGAATTAAGAGTGAGATTATTGGTGAAGTTTGTGAGACAGTGGTCCATGTGTCTGTGTGGGGGAGATTTGAGGATTAAAATAAGCTGACCCTTCATATTTAGTGCCATGTGTGAGAGATTAATCTAACTAGCCCAGATCACATTAGACCTTATCATTGTGCAGAAGATCTCACTGTCGGCCAGAGCACAACCCATCCCCTGCTGTTGGATTAGTGATTGAGAGACACGCGTATGTGTGTGTGTGTGTGCGTGCTGACCGAGCTTTAACTGACAAAGGATCGCACCTATACTAAAGCAGAAGAGGACCTCAAACACTTCATTAACACCTAGAGCCATGCAATCCAGACAACCTGTGCCGAACGCCGATCACTCAGCTCTGCTTCATTGGCCTGTTCTTGCCCTCATGCCAAAGAAAAAAAGAGGCAGTGCATCATTGTTCATCAAGCTATGATGGTGACTAAAACTCTTCACCTGTCACCTTCTCCCGGCCAGTGCGAGTTTTAACCTGTCAGACACTAGAGGGAACCTTCAAGACTCTTTTGACACATCTCAACCCCTAAAAATCACCTCGCTGCCAGCTATCATTGACTGAAAAGCCCTGGATCCGCCACCTCCACGCCACCATTGGGAGCACAGTGTCGTTGATTCACTTCGGCTCTGTTTACACCTGGTATTAAGATGCGTTTTGGTTGTTCGGATCACAAGTGGACGACGCTAAATACAGGTGTAAACGGGGTCTAAAGCGTTTTGAGCTTGTCCACTTCCAGAGGTAGTCGAAAACTCATTCGACCGGATTGCTTTCATAGTGTAAACACTCATGTGGTCGAATGCATTCGAAAGACCGGCTACTCTCCGTCTACTGAACTAATGCTTAAACATTTTGGGAAGCGCTCTAGCCAGACGGGATTTAAACTTTGAAGTTTAGTTTGAAGGAGAAAAATGTACCAAGCACAATGTTCTCTCACCATTCCTGATTTCTAACACACACTCACAGCGTTTGGCTGGTCTTGCAGGTGTCAGAGCAGAAACGAAAGCTGATGCTCTCCGTATGTTTTTCCGTCTTCTCGGAGGGACGTTCATATGTAAGTTACGTGAGCTTTTAAATTCGTCCATTATATCGAAAGTTTTGGCCCTTAGACCCTCCCCTCAGAGAAATCAGGACAGAAGTGGTTGAAAGTGGACAAAAGAGACTGATTAAAACACCAGGTGTAAAGGGAATGTGTCTCCCTCGCCTACTTGTGATCCGATCGACCAAAACTCATCTTAACACCAGGTGTAAACAGGGTCTTCCATCCACAATGCGGCTAGATGCCACTGATAACATTGACATAAAATTAGATAACGGACACTTTCTGTGGCTGCAACAGTTTCGTATCAAATCATATTAAAGGCCGACAACTCCAGGTCTGTCTTTGAAGTTGGGAGGCAATTTCGAGCCTTGTGGATTACAGAGCATAAAGCAGGGTTTATTTTTACAACCTCCATTATTTCAAATTGTAAATATTCAAATCCTAGAATAAAACCCCTGGCTAAGTAGAGACAATCTGCGAAAAACAACATAGCACACCTCAAATAGTCTGCTTTGAAAACAAAATTATTATGAAGATTAACGACGAATTCTATGCGCAGATGTGTGTGTGTGCGGACACCGCCGAAGCAAGCCGGATAGTTTTCTTTGTGTGTTCTCGATTCGTTGTTGTCTTTATTTGTTTGAGTGTTTTGACATTATTTTGCATGCGCTGCTCTTGGCTGGAATTAATATTTTGGTGGGCTTGAATATTAATCTGGCATCAGAGCTGGGATTAGAGCACTATTGTTCCTTTACAGCTGAGCCCCCATAGCGAGATGACAAACACAAAGACAATCTTCTCTGCCCTGCATCTACAGATAACAGTCAGACTCTTCTCTCTCGATCCTTCTCTCACTTCGGCAGAGGAAGGGTGGCGGAACTTTCCATGGTAAATTTGCACGGCAATTGTGCCCTTAAACCATGCTGCTTCCCTCAGCTTATACTGTGCATTTTACAGAGTTTATCAAAGAATACAATGGGGTTATGCTTGCCTTGAACCATTCTTCTCCGGGCAAGAACAGTCATTTAAATGCACCAGTGCTACTGAAGGGAGCGCTTTGGAAAGGGGAGAAATGAAAACGCGTTACAGAAACGTGCCACATTACAACATTGACCTTTCCTGTCCGTATAGTCTACAAACAGCTGTGAACCTCCTTCTTCTGGGCTCTTTGTACATCAGACGGCTGGACCGGTACAGGCGCGGCATGCCTCAATAAAATATTCTTGCTCTCTGCGTCTCACTTTTTCTCTCTCGTGTGCTTCCCAGAAAACAGAAAAGCACGAACACACGCATTCGATCTCACGCAAATACTCTGAACGGGAATAAATACACGAGCAAAACATACACTACACTCTGTCAGACTCTAAACACATGCAACTGCTGCTTTCCACTAACACTCCTGCACGGTCATATACCGAGGGCTCCAAAAATTTTATAAATTACATAATTTTTCTTTTATTTTTATAATATGACTTATGTCATCAGCATAAAAGATTGAAAAAAAAATTAAATGGGTAAAAAAGTTGGTCAGCATTTCCAACGCTATCTCATGACCAATTCGTACACATTTTACGAGGTGGCTAATTCATACCAATTCGTACGACCTCACTTGTACGATTTGTATAAACCCCAGTGGCAGGTAGGTTTAGGGGCAGGGTCAGGGGTAGGTAATTCGTACGAATTCATATGAATTGGGCAACTCGTAAAATGCGTACGATTGAGCAAGAATTCAAACAAAATAGCCACCTCGTAAAATAAGTATGAATTGCCATGACATCGGGTTGGAATTCGACAGCTCTCGAGCTGCATGAAATCCACGAGATTGTATAAAACCTGATGATCACATTCTCCAACATAATTTTAAAGCCTTTGCCTCAATGGAATTTTGTTCAATTTATTTCTTTGTTCGATGTCACAAATTATTATTATTATTATTATTATTTTTAAATAGAAAGAAAGAAAGAAAGAAAGAAAGATTAGACCCCACTTTCCATACATGAAAAAGCTGAAATGCACGCGTTTCCACCCACTTCTACACACGCACAATAATTTTGTTCACAGAAAATGACACAGGAGTATATGTAGCTGACAGACCTATTTTTTTTTGTCTATTCTTATGCCACATATTATAGGCTAACACAATGGCTCACTTTCCATCTTTGCCCAAGTTAAGGCCCATGCAGCACTTTATCAAGATGGATGTCAGAGAACCGCTCAGCCCATTGGATGATCATAGACGTTCTGTCAGGGAATTGTCAATTCAAATGGGAACACTACGTGTCTTTAGTTCTGATGCACGTCTACATGTGTGACCTAGAGGCACTGTGCTACTTGAGCATTAGCAAGCACTTGTCAGAAACAGCAGGAGGGGTGGAGAGAGATGGGAAAGGAGGTGGAGAAAAAAAACTGAGAGAAATCAATGAGAAGGCAAGAGTATGTAATATTTAACAGAGAAAACTTGGGGCATCACACAACATATGAAAAGCAAAGGAATATTTAAACATATAAAAAACCATACATGCTGGTTTAGGGCATGTGCATCAGATGTGTTGAGCCACTGCGCTCATGAGCAAAGGTTAAATAAATTGTGGCGACAAAAGCATTGAGACCAATACACCACAGGCCTGTGAGAGGAAGTAATATACTAAACAAGTAGACAGAGCTAAACTAGAAGTCAAAATGAGAATTTAAAATGATTGACGCATGGCTAATCAATGAAATGGGTGTTTACGCGTCAATCCGCCTAGATCCTCCCAGATTGGAAGGGGTTAATGGGAAATCAATAACGGAGGGATACATTCATGGATGAACCGAATAACGCAAAGGGAGAAGGGAAAACCGTGAGTGTGTATAAGGGGAGGGAGGAGCAGATAGGGCCCATGTATTCTGTGATAGCTACAGACTTCCCAGATGTTATCCGTCACTCAAGAGAAGACTCCTGGTGACCAGATGTATATGTGACGACATTTTGTCCCCATAGTGTAGGGTTTACCCGGACACACACATACACACACACACACACAAATATTATATTTTCTTCCTCCGTTTGAAATTGTGATTTAAAAAAAAAAGAATGGCATGCTACAAATAAATGAATTTTCAAAATGAATTTCAGATTAAATATGCATTCATCATATTTTTAATAGGTTTTATAATAAATACACAATAAACCAAATGAACCTACAACAAAGCCTGAAGCTCAGACCTGGGAAAGTTTCAAGTAAAGCCAAGACCAAGTGTAACTTTACAATTTGCTTGAAAACTGCAAAGCTTCGTGGTCTCCGCTTATGCCTATTCATTAACTCCTTAATCACTATGACAGCTGTTTATAGCATCTCCGCTAAGAGGCAGGAAATGATCAATTTATTTATTTACAGTTAACAAAGACCCTCCGCATCATGTAAAAATAAATAAACACGAGGATGATAAGGCCGGGAGAAACACAATGCCTTTAATTTGTGCAAAGCTACTTTAGGTTGATTTTTTTTTTTTTTAACCCAAACTAACTAAGTGGATTGGGAAAAAGAGTTAACCACTTTTATCATTTGCCGAAGTGACGAATCTGCTTTTCCTTTGTATTTCCCTCTAAATGCATGTTCTGTTTCTCTCTGATAAGTTATGTTGTCTAAAAACATCCATGCTTCTCCAGCGCTTTGTTCGTCAGAGGAACTTCATACCCAGGGATTTACTAAACACAATTCATCAAAGTGGAACAGCAGTGTTTTTCTCCCTGCTTTCCTAATCCCTTTTTGCCACAGATGAGAGATTTGCTGTTCAGACTCATTAAGATTAGAAACGTTTTTGCCAGAGTTATTTAAGAATGCAAAGTTCCCGCCGAAGACCGCACAGAGTTCACGGAGAAGGGAAATCTCATGGAGATGCTGTGTTCTTTAATAACGTGACCACCGCGGCTCGCATTTCCACGCTCCGTGTCATGCTGAGTGCTAGCTAGTGAAACGGCTCTCCAAAACACTGAACTCATTAGGACAGACAGCAAATTATCCATGTGTCTGACAGCGGAGTTGAATTACAAAGTTCAAGGCAAACAATGGGTGAATCAACATTTCGAGAAAGAGCTCAAATTGTGATAATTGAAACAGCTACAGAGCATGTATCATGTGTACGGTTGGCGGCTGGGGGAAAAGGGTGCAGCGTGTGTTTGTTTTGGCGGCTGGAGTGTCAGAGTTTTGGCTGAGAGAGCTTGTGTTTTGTTTAGGAATGTAGGGTTCTTTGAGAGAGCTGCAGTAGTGGTTTGGCGTAGGAGGCCAAAGTCCTATGACTAAAGAAGCAGAGGTCTTTGGCACAAAAGACTAAAATCTCTCTTCCTAGTGTAATAATCCTCTGAACACGTGTTACATTTATTCATTTATACATATATATGTTCCTTTTTTTTTTTTTTTGGAGCTAAGCAGACACTGCACTTTGAACAGGCTGAGAGGTTTTGTTTGGAAGTACCTTGGCTTGGTGGTAATATTTTGATCCAAAGAATGCTGGTTTTAGGTTTAGGAAAATAGTTATGAAATAAAAACAGCCTGAGGGGCCATTACACAGGACATGTTCTCGCATTCCATCAGCGCTATTTGTTTAATTGCTGGCCTAGGTAAATATCCCCAAATGAATGGATTTGGTTGTTACGCCACATCTCAGATTTTTTAGCATCTCACGGCATGGCTTTAACGGGGCGTCAATTTAAAAATTAAGCATAAGCATATTCTTTTTTACATATAGACAATCAATTATTTACGGGAATTAACGCACTTTTTCAATTCAGTTGGGTTCTGTCTAACCATTTTAATGCATCATATACAAACAACCAATAAAAGGGCTACAGTTTGATTTGAATTAAAAGATAATTCTCAAAGGGATAGTTCACCCCAATTAGTTTTTTTTTTAATTATGTCATTAATTACTCACCCTCATGTCGTTCCAAACCCGTAAGACTTTCGTTCACCTTCGGAACACAAATGAAGATCTTTTTGATGAAATTGAGATCTTTCTGTCCCTCCATTGACAGCTACACAACTACCACTTTGACGCTTCAAAAAGTTCATAAAGAGATTGTAAAACTAATCCATATGAATTGAGCGGTTTAGTCCAAATTTTCTGAAGAGACTCGATCGCTTCATATGATGAACAGATTGAATTTAGGCTTTTATTCACATTTAACTATTGATAATCATTTTCATTTTTATTTTTGTGAACTATCCCTTTAAATAAGTATGTATTCAAACTACAAAAAACATGTCACATTTTTTCTTAAGACAGAAATAAGTCATGGTTCAGGGCCATTTACCATAGTAATACCATTGGCATGGACGCTTGGCATGCGGGCATTGGGGAGCTTGTGGTCTATTAGCATGTGAGCAGGGGCAGGTTTTCAGACGGGGTGGATTTCAGGGGGAGCAGTAGTTTTTTGGCCACTCTTACGCTGCAGAGGGATTCATACACCAGTGCTGTTTGAACACACAGCTTCAGTCTCGGCAGCTTTCCCAAACTTTCCAACTCCAAGTGTCGCAATCTGGTTCCATTTTACAGCTGGCCTTGAGATTGTAACAGAGCCCCTTTCTCCCCCTCCCAAACCACATATTTAATCCCTTCGCTTATGTCAAACTTAATTACGGGACCTTGTACGAAGAAATAACAAGTGTGCCTTGTAGGAGAGGGAGCGAGGGGGTTTCGTGAGGAAGAGAGAAAAATGGGGATATGGAGAAAAAAGAAAATGAAGGGCTAAAGGGAAGGACTGAAAATCTATCAAGACATAAAACGGAGAGTAGTAGTTAACAGAAAGGAAGAAAAAAGCAGACATGCGGTGGATTTGTTACAAAAACTCTGTCTAATACCAGACAGTACAGCCAACAGAGCTGAAAAAGAGAATAACCCAGTTTTGCTTTTCATATTATCTGGGATATCATTTATAAATGTAAAAAGTTCACATTTGGAAAAGACTGACATCTTTCACTAAAGCTTGAAAAGAAAGAAAAAGTGCAAAGGAAGGCACAATTGCCTGTATTCAGTAAAGATGATGTTATGGTTCTGTAACAAATAAATTGTGGTTTAATATCATTTATTTATCAAATATATATTTCGGAAATAAATAAAAAAATATAAAATATTTAATTTATATACAGTATAATGAAACAAATCAAAGAGATCATGAAATAATAATCGTAATAATATAAAAACAATATTGTTTTAAATACAACTTAAACTTACTTAATATAAATGGGCCATGATGGGTGAAGAGTTGATTTAACTTCAAAAAGTTATTTTATTTAAGTTATTTACCTTTTTTGTTATTTTTGGTTGTAATTAAATACATTTCTCACTGCAACTCTTTTACATTTCTTTGAATTACAATTCAAATTTCATTTTTTTGTTATTCCAATTTAACATCTGGTAGGTTGTGGCCAATTGTACATTCTAACTCATGAACTGAAAAGGAGCCAGTTCTTAAATTCCACATTTTGCCCAACCCTGCCATTGTAGTGCGGTGTCAGAAGAGCTGGATGTTTATGACTAACACAGTGACAAAACCGCCTGTAGGTATACCGTGGCTTTAGTGCTTAACATAACAAATCTTCAGAACTTTATTACCACTGGCTACCAGATTCATTCCCACCATCTGCCTCTCTCTTGTGTGTGTGTGTGTGTATGAATTTAAGAGTATGTTTGAGTGTGTGTGTCTGTGTAAGTATTTACTATTCAGAAGTGGAACAGTCAAGAAGAGTGATGTTTAGTCTGTCAGTTTAAAACTATTACCTCAAATTCCAAAAATGTGAGCTAAACCTGTCTCACACTGACACGGAAGACAGCGCTGTGAAGAGCAAGCCTTTGAAAGTCAAAATCAATTTTCGGTGGGGTAAAACAAACGCTTCATCTGAGTTCTACGAACCAGATTTCTAACACTTCTAAAAGCACATATTCATACAATCTTTATAAGGCAAAAACAGACTAAATGCAGTGTAAAACTGCTTTGAAAGAGAAGGATGCACCGTAGAGGCTTAGGTATAGTGGAATGAAACAGTTAGTAACTCTCCTTAGAGACACAACAAAGAGACAGACAATTACAGTCTCAAAGGAGGGCTGGAAAAAAAAAAGTCAAGAAGAAAGAACTCTTCTCCTCCACCGTCAGCCTTGACTTTGCCCTGGCCTGCTGTCCGTCCTCAGTGGCCTGGTTGAAGGGTTCCCAGGGTGGTCGAGCAGCCCAGGGCAGGGCTGAAGGAGACGAGATTCCCATGCCATAGGCGGTGGGACTGGCGCGCCACCCGTAGTTATTTATAGGCGGCCTGCACCGAAGGGCCAGGAGAGAGGGCATGATTGTTTTCCTTTCCATTCCCCTGGCCCACTCACCCGGCCTCACACAAGGGTGGTAAATATATACCCAAACACTGGGAGCTGTGCAGAAGGGGGAGAGACGGGGAGAAAAAGAGAGCAAGAGACGTGTAGAGAGAGACAGAGACGGAGATGTGGATACAAGAGCGGGGAGGTCAGTCATAGCTCCTGATGAAAGGTGTGCTTGATTTGGACTATAGGTGAGATTCCTGCAACATTCATTACAAGCAAATGGGTGGCATGCTGCCGATAGCTATAGAAAAATATAGTTTCCAGAAAGCATGACTGCCCAGTAGTCGCAGACGTACAGTAAATGCATTGATGTCAACGCATTAAACTTGTGTTTAAAGGAATATTTGGTTACACTTTATTGGGTAACACTTTATTTTACAGTGTCCTTGTTACATATGTTACATGTACTTACCATAGTAATAACAGTAAATTATGCATAATTATATGCAACTAACCCTCAACCCAATCATAATCCTACCCTAACCCTATAGTAAGTACATGTAATTGCTTAATATTACTTAAATATATAATTACACTTACACTTTAACAATGACAACTTAAAATAAAGTGTAACCCTTTATATTAAGGTGTCAGTGTAACAGTGCAATTAAGTACTGAGTAATGATAATTAACTACATGTACTTACTATAGAGTTAGGGTTGGATTAGGATTTGTTTTAGGGTTAATTGCATGTAATTATGCATACTATGTAGTTATTATTACAGTAACTACATGTACTATGTGTAATAAGGACACTGTAAAATAAAGTGTTACTCAAACATAATTCTGTCAAGCTTTTTAATCACTAAAACCACCACAAAAGTGGTCTGTATGACTTGTGCACTATATTTCAAGTCTTGCCATGTGATAGATGCAGCTCTGAAAAAAATTAAATCTTATGTCATAGGTCTGGAGACCCAGTGGTTGATATTTGTGACATCCTACACCAAATTTGGGTCTGTTCCTCACAGAAAGCTACAGTATTTTATGGCTTCAGAAGCCTTGGAAAATAACACACAATTTGTATGAACTACTTTTATGGTGCTTTTATAGACCGTCCATTGTCGTTGCATTCCCGTATAAAGGTTTTATGGAAAAGAGCTGCGTGAACATTCTTTAAAAATTCTCCTCTTCTGTTCTACGAGAAAAATAACAACACAAGGGTGATTAATAGCAATAAATACTACATTTCAAATCTCGGCTGCATGATATTAAGATGTTACACTAAACACTAACATAATGATTTTCTGTGAAGCTGCTTTAAAACAATGTGAATTGTGATAAGTGCTACTGACTTGATTAAATGTAGCCATGATTTGTGACCAGCAAAACTCTGTTTAACTGGTCATTTAAGCAGCAGGGATTGAATGAAGACCTTTTAGGGAACAGAAATTAAGGAAAGGAGGAGGGAGGGAATAAGTGAAAAGGCAAGGAAAATGAGACCACCAATTCCTCCGGCCCAGGGACGCCAAGACTCGGCAAAGCTCTGGTCCTGAAGACCCCTAGCAAAGCGAGACCTGGCTCAGCTCAGCGTAGATCCATTCGGCATGCATCCCTGCCAGACCCGATCCACACGAAGCCACCAGCAGAGCAGCCTGGAGCGGTGGCCTCTGGGCCCTACTGCAACTGATGTCTGAAAGAGTCTGCCAGGATCCAAACATCAGCCCCTGCCCACCCCCTTTCTCCTTTTCTCATTTTCTCTCTTTCTTCTTCTCCTCCCAAGCATGGGAATTCCAGAGTGACATTATTACTATGATCAAAACAGACCCTATAAATACCAAAAGCTATGATGAATATAACAGCAATTACAGAGGCACCGATAATTAGAGCAGGAGGAGAGGCAGAGATGGAGGAGCAGGCATTGATGTGCACTGTTTTTGTGTTTTAGGGGGTATCTGAGTGTATGAGAAATTAGGGTGGTAAAGGAATTGCTGCTGATGGTATTCCTCTCAATCAGACCCTGAGGGAACATATACTCTTGCCTTTTGCTCTATCGCTCCGCTCGCTCTCTGTGTCTCTATTCTTGCATCTTAAAAAAGGCATCAAACATCTGTTTTTGTAATGATCACTTAACCAACAAACAATTAATGGTCTTCCTTCACAGATGTTCCTACAGTTTAAAAAAAAAAGAAGAAAAAAACGAGACGGCCGGGGCCAGGAGCCTGTCCCAGCGGAGACCCAGTGAACTTACAGCTGCCTCTCCTACTCTTTACTTTTCCCTCGTTCAAGCCAGACCTACATTTCCTTCCATTTCTTTCTTTCTTTCGCCCTCTTTCGTTCCCTCTCCCTCCTCCTCTCTGGCCCGTCCACGAAAGCATTGCGTCACCAGGATTCCAGAGCACTGGCATCTGTTTTTTTTACGCTTGTGGGAAAATAGCAGCTCATGTTTCCTAAGATGCTTCTCACATTCCTCACCCCGTCTCCAGATCACACGGGCCCAATGAGTGGGCCGCACCAGGAGCACAAACACAGCGGAACGGTCTGATAAAGTATGGAGTTTTACTAGCAGAGAACGAGCAAATACCAAATTGTTTTTTGGTACATGTTTGTTTTCTGTGCTCAACAAGGTTGTCAAGGTGATATCTAGGACACCGAATAATTGCATATCCATGTAGTGACATTTTTCAAGTTTCATACTCTTCATTTGCATCCATTTGTATAATCAGTATTCATTGAGGTCATTTGCATTCTGGATGCAACCCAAAGGTCAGTGAATTTAAAGGCTTTTTAAAGGCAGTATTAAAGCATAATAGAACTAACACAGAAGTGAAAAAATGATAACTGAACCACGCCAATGTTAAAATCAACTATTTATGGAAACAACTGGCCAAACTGATTCTATGAAGCTATGAGAGTCAAAAAGATCAAAATCAAAGTGTAAATATGATGTATTAACAGTAAAAGAAGAATTCAGATCTTGACAGAGTCTGGAAATTTAGCATTGATTCCTTTGGTAATAAATCAACAGCTGCGTATCACTGGCTGTGCTGTAAATGTTTTCAAAGTACTTCAAATTTTTGGAATGGGCAAGGTGAAAACAAGGGTTGAAATCCATTTGAATGTCCTAAAATTGGAGTACTCTGAATCTTGATAACATAACAAGAAAAATGAAAGTCATGAAACTCTTCTGAGAAACTGAATGGTTCTTCCAAATCGGAAGCCTAGACAATCAATCTTTTTTCCCTATGTACACAAATATATTTATTTTGTTCCAAACCTAGTCCAGCTCAAGTACTGCGTGTTCTGAGAATTTTCTTTTGGCCTCCTCCTCCCCAGCACCACCTGTCTAGATCTGCTACGAACGGTTCTCCCTAATTTACTGTACTTTTTCCTAACAGCCTCATAAAAGGAAAGTATTCAGTTGCTCACTTTCACATGGAATGACCCTCTGAGTAGTGTCTCCTTTCTGCAGTGCCTTCTATGATGCTCAAATGCTCAAAAATGCTGTTTAGAATTCAGATATATGTAAAATATGTATCCGGCCTTGAACTTTAGCCACTACGCCTCTAAAAGGTTCTTCTGGTCAAATTGATGTTTGAACACCTCTCCCTCCTGTGCACCTCATGTACTGGGCAGAGTTTTCAAATGGAGTACCGCCATTATTGGCTTAACTCAATCAAATCTCCCACCCACAAATACCCTTCTGCACAGCCTAGTGGGAGCCATCTCCTGAGCTTAACTCCACAATATTCAATGCTTTACAAGGCGCCTTCCTTCTAAATCTTTAATGGCGGGGGGTCGAGTAGGTCCAATTAGGAGTTGTAGTCTTCAGGGTCTGAAGACTGGAGGGGTGAGGGTGGGCAAAAGCTTCTTGCATGGACACAGAATGTGAGGAGAGGGGGAATAGTCATCAATTAGCGCCAATGAATCTTAACCTCGCTAATGACCGCTGGGTCCATGTCTAGAGGTCTGCTGGTGTCTGCTGGGATGGCGGGGGGTACAGTCTTCATGTACGTCTCTGGACGTCACAGACTGGCCTAAGGCGATATGCTAAGCCCTCCCCCATATCACACACACTTACTCATTTACCCCCTGTCATAACACCAATTGAGGGATCTGAGCTACATTGAGATTCAATGCATATCCATTCCATGCCACAACCATCCCCACAAGAAACATTATTTCATTTAATATATTATGCATTCAGCTTGAAAAAGTCTGCAAGCCAGTGTGGCATGTGTTAATGTCTGTGTGGGAGAAAAACTCAATTTCCATCTTAGGTCAAAGGCTTTGGCAACCATGTGGCTACACCATGTTTGGGGTTTGCAATTTACTACAGTAGGAATATGTACAGTATATTAAAAGAAATAGTTATGGTCCTGTTTTCTGATTGGTCAATACAGCATTCCAGCTGTGTTAAAATACAAGATATAGCAAACCATTATTATTGTTGCATGCATAGTAATGTTCTGTTATATCAGGGACTGTATACTTTAGTTAAAGGATGCCACTTAATGAATTTGCTTAGTAAAATAATACAAATCTGTTAACGAAGATATTATCTGTAAACAAAAAAAAAAAATCAACCTTAAGCTGACTATATTCATAAAGCATTGTGACTATACTCACATATATTGCATTTGTATGGATTATATATTGGGCACTTTGTTATTCTGTTGTTATATATGTTATTTGTTATTCTGCTAAGTATCTAATGCAATGAAATTAATTTACTAAATAGTGATTTAAATAGGATTTTACTTTTTTGAACCACTGTATCTCTGATTTAAACAGTGAACCCCGAACTGAGGTCCAATGTCCAAACAGTGAATGAGTGCGAGATTGTGCTTGCATGCCTACTGGTTTTCCCGCAGCAACTCAGGCCTGGAGACAGCTTTGCTCCAGATGTCAGTTGAACAATTTTTGTTTGTTCATGTGTCCTGCTTTATGAACCCTTCCTCAGAGAGGGTTCCCGCTTTCCGCCGGAGTCTTCAAGTGGCTCAATTAGAACACAAGACAGCCCTTGTCTTTGCCAAACTGGAATCAATTTAGAAAAGCAACCATTTCACCTCAGATTAAGCCATCCAGTGTCTGTTCTATGGCATGTTAACCTTTGCTAGGCTCTCTATGGAGACTGGCTGGCCAGATGATGCGCTTCCCTAATTAAAGGCCTTGACGTCAAACTCCCAGAGCTGCCTGAGTGACTTATGTTTGAACCCCTAGCCACAGGTCAGCAGAAGTCTTTCAGGAATCTCATCGCCGTTTTGTCAGCCCAACTCTTTTCTCTCAATGTCTATTTCCTTGTAAATTCCATTGATTCTCTCGTGCTCCTATTAACCTATTTTTCTCATACACAAGCACCCACTCACTGCACTTTAGTTTGAATTTTGGACACCAGCCACAGGCGTCCAGTTGGCACCGGGCTTTATCTGCTGGAGGCTTTGAAGGCGGTTGAGCCACATCAGGCATTGGCTTCCTTTGACTCCCTCTTCAGACAGGACACGGAGGCCAGAACACTAACAAACAAACACTTTCACTGATCATGAACGGCAAGATCAGACATGTAAGACTGCCTCCCGCAGAGAGACCGAGAAGAAAGACAGGCAGTGACTTCGCACAGCACCTTGTAGTCTTGGACAGTAGCCTGGACACAGCTAATAGACAGGGCGACCGGTGAAGAGGCACCTCTACATGTTCAACTGAATCCTCTGGCCTTTTATACACACTTGTTTCGTTGCGCTAGGAATGCGCTCCGCCTGACCCCAGGGCACTCATCCAATCAGCTCGCTATCTCCTGAAAGGGCCTCCATAATAGTGACATTTTTCCACCTCGTCAATAAGTGGTGAAAGCCAACCTCCACCCGCTACTTGACCATTTAACTTCTTTGTGAAAAGGCCCTTTCTTTCTTCCTCCCTCTATTTCTCGCTGAAATCAATAAAAGTGGAGCGAGGAATAAGGCTGATCCAGAACTCACATTAAGCGAAGCGAGAGAGAAAGAACTAGAAAAATAGACCAAGGGAGAGATGTGGCTTTTCCATAGGCCTTTATACAGCACAGTCCACAAAAGCATATCATCATCATCAACACTTACTTACTATTCAGCACACCCCGAGGACACATTTACACCCACAAACACAAGCACAGATTTATGACTCATACCATGCATATAGATAAACATACATTTGCACGCCTTATACACAAGGGGGGGGGGGGGCACCGCGGAACGTTTCTCACTGGATGAGTTATTGAGGACCGATTATACTGGAGCACCGACTAGCGTTCATGACTTCAGACAACAACAAACCACGAAAGAATAGGGACTGAGGTCAATCACTGGCACTTTTTTATTTTATTTATATGGTACACTTTATGTTGAACTATGTATTATGTTGTTGGTGCAACTGGCACTTTATGTTGAACTCTATATTGTTTTGGCCAAAGTTATTGAGAGTTGGACTTAGTCTGTTATGGCCTCTGAAGCAACAGAGAGATGTTTTCTAATAGTCAGGGTTTCCAATGTTCTGAATGTACTTGAAAGTATTGTTATTTAAAAAAAACAGTTTACAGAAGGTCCACCTACCTATTGGCTACCAGAATTTCTGAAATGTACTATATTTCTAAATATGCTATTGCTACACTTAATGGCAAAAATTGCACTGGTCTGCTGGACTTGGTTGAACAAAAATAAACAATATTTTGTTGCTTAAGCTTATGTATTCAGTCATTATTCAATGGTATACTAAAAATCCATTTGAAAAAAATTACTTCTCACTGTTCTCAGGTCAAATATTTATATGCAATTAAAATGCGATTAATTTCGATTAATTAATTACAAAGCCTCTAATTAATTAGATAATTTTTTTTAATCGAGTCCCGGCCCTAGAAGAAATCATAAGATATTGTAAAACACATAACCCAAACCTAAACTTAACCATAATGCACAACCCCTAAAACTTGAAAAAATGTATTAGTATGTATAAAATAAGCATTAACCATGACTAAGAAATGCTAGTTCGTGATGCATTAACTATTGTTAAAAATTAAACCAAATTTCAAAATATCATACGTTTTTTTTTCATCTCAAGTTTACAAGTTTATTGTTGAGAATATGTGAATATGCTAGCATCCAGCTATGGCAGGGATGGGCAACTTCGGTCCTGGAGGGCCACAGTTTAGCTTCAACCCTAATCAAACACACCTGAACAAGCTAATCAAGGTCCTTCAGGATTGCTAGAAAATTACAGGCAGGTGATTTTTTCAGGGTTGGAGCTAAACTCTGTAGGACAGTGGCCCTCCAGGACCGAAGTTGCCCATCCCTGAGCTATGGGGTATCCTCCTCTTGTGATTTTCAGTGATGTTGCGACCCAAAATTTGGTTGGAGGTCTATTCTGATTGAGTCGCAGACATCAGGGAAAAATGATGCTAAATGCAAGAAGAGAACACTTTTATTTATGCATGTTATTGTGCATAGCTATAATAAACATGCAATTGTGCATATATAATAGCAAAATCTAAATAAGTACTTGAACGGAACATATCTGTGAACTCTCCTGAGATATGTAGAAGCACCCTTTGAGCAATACAGTTGTCCTCTGACAGACAGAGAAAAGGGAAAGAACAAGAGAGAAGAAGGAAGATTTGAAGAGAAAGAATGAGAGTGAGAACGATAAAAAGATAGAAAACCGCACCTCTGAACAGACAAGCACTCTTGTTAGAGTTTCCTTTATTTTGCTGCTAATGATATACACTTGGCCATCACTCATTTGCCAGCTGTGTTCACACCTCATCACTTGTGCACAATGATTGACAATAATGGCGGTAGAGTGAAAACAAAATGTCTCCCAAGGAGGGAGGGAAGTGGAGGAGAGATGAGCGCGTTAGGTTTCGTGAGCGCACATGGATGCTACGATGAGCATGGCGCTTTGTTTGGTTCCACTGGCTGAGCTGAAATTGATTTCTGTGTGAGGCACGCACACCCCAAGCCCCTCTGCATTCTGATGGAATAAATAAAACACCCTCTTATGCACCGTGAGGAAGGGAGGGGGCATATGAAAGAATAAAACGGGAGAAAACAGAAGCAAAAGGAAAATAATGAAGAGAAAAGAAGGAACAGAACCAGGAAAAGGAGTGAGAGGATAAACACTGAGACGTTACAGAGATGAGATTGAGAACAAAAAACTGGAGTGAAGTATGTAGATCTAGGGCCTTCTATTACAAACAGAATGGGTGACCTAGACTGGTCTAGTATGGTGGTTCTTATCTATGATGTAGTGAGCCAAAAATGAGTGACAGGTCTGTTCTGATACAAAAATACAAAGCTAAACGCAAATAATAAAATACAACTTGTATATAATAATATATAACTCAAAATATAGTCAAGCGTAGTTAGCATCGTAACATAAACATCCTATCAACTTTTAAATAGGGGGGGGGAAAACAGTCTTCCCATATCCTTTGTTGCTGATGTTAAAGGCTGAGCATCCAATCAAACTGTACGGTAATGCAAAATTTTGCACACACAAAAAATAGTGTTCATGTTTTCCTAGTTTTCGTATTTTTAGGCACTTCATGCTAATATTAATAAATTCCAATGGGGTTAGCATTTCAAAGCAGACCTGATGCTAAGACTATCTCTGGTCCAATTAGTTGGGAGGTAAGTAGCTTTTATGGTTAATTAAAAACACCACATTAATTAAACAGACTCCCCATGATGGCTTGACCAATGTGACTTTGCCCAAGGCTATCAAATATAGTGTTTCAAGGCTAGTGCCAGAGGAGAAGCGCTAGAGCCGCTAAACACTAGTGGTGTGAACCTACTTAAAGATAATATTTCTTTTTAAATTCCATCCATCAAAAAAACTACAAAAAAAACCTTACAGACACAGATAAGTTCCATGTGGTGCGTGGCAATGCAAAAACGGCACTGAGGTCACATCAGTACTGGCATACATACATTTTTAAACAATGTATTACATGCTTAAAAGCTGATCATAGTGCACAGCCACAGAAAACAAGACACTGACAAACTAATAAAGTTTAAAGTAATGATCAACCATTTCATTCACACAGACGCTGATGTGCTGCCTCTGATGCTATGTTATTAAACTAGCTTATTCCATTTATTTTGGTGGGTTGGCGGATTCTACAGCTATTATGCGGAATCTTCACAAGGAATTTGGAAACAAGCCACCTCAACTTGCTAAAGATTTGAGTCGACACAGAAAAATGATATGCACTGAAATGCAATCGTGAGGTGCCTAAAGATACTCAGCCCTACTAAATACACCATATGGAAAGGTTATATTTTTGTGACTGAAAACTTTATAGCAATAACCTGTAATCTTCTTTCTAAATTAGCTAAACTACATGGCAGCTGCTGATCAATTTGAAGAATTAAAGCCTCATGCAGCAGTTTAATTGTTCTAGGTATCTTTCCATCATCTTTGTAAAGGGGTGCAGATCAGATTTGTTCCTCAAACACTGATGAATGACTGATGAATGCTAATGATCCTGTACTGTCAGGACTGTGGGGATGTCAAGGACGAGTCCTTCTCCATCATGAATGGAGCTCTAGATGAAAAGATTAGCAGTGAGCTGAGTTTGCTGTGGTTAGCATCTCTAAGTGCGAGGTGGGAAAACTTGTCTGTAGGATCCGCAGCGCCATTCAGAGAAGTAAGATCCCAGCACACGTGCTCAGGGACGAGGGCAGCACTCGATGTGTTTTAGTCTGAGATCTCCCAGCACAAGCTCACACGGGAACAGGGGGATCTGTGGGGACGTGTTGTTTGATAATGCTGATATAGTTGGAGCACGGTCCCAGGAGTCACACAGAGAGTCGGTGAAATGGAGCAGGGTCCAGAGGGTATTCCATGCCAAAGGGAACCTGCAAAGCAGGTGGGCCGGGAGTACGGGTGTCTTCGTGTAGCAAGAAGCGAACAAGGGGAGGAGGGACGACATGACATGACATGGGCTCGTTAAGAGCCTGGCACTGCCTGCCGCCTGCTAATTTATGCAAATGAAGGTTACTGACTCATGGGAGGTGGGATGTCGGGGGGCGGGTGCTGTCACAGTTTGGCTGGCAGCCAACGGTGAGCAGTAAAAACGGTGCCGCTGCTACAGTGGAGGTGGCGGCTTGTGAGGCTGGAAAGTTTGCCTGTGCGCCGCAGGAACGAAAGCGGGGAGCTGCGTACCAGAACAACGTACCCCGTTAGTTGCCTGGCAAGGCGGGCAGAGAAGCAACCAATCACGGGCACGCTGCCTCCTCTACCCTGGCCGAATGGCATCGCCCTCACGGCCCTCCCCTCGCTCACGCTCCTCCTCTCCACCCCATCGCTCGGTTGCCCGGGATGATTTTATAAACATTTTGCCAGCCGATCAATAGCCGTATTGATCAGGCATTGTGAGAGTGATCCGTCTAAAACCCCCAGCAGCCTGCAGCTCTAAGAGAGGGAGGAGCGAGGGAAAGAGAGAGAGAGGCTGCAGAGAGGACTAGGAAAGGGAAAGAGAGAGAGGAAAGGAGAGAGAGGCTGCAGCCACAGAAGAGAGAGGTAGAGGGGAGAGAAGGGGAGATCTCACAGAGAGGCAGAAGGAGGCAGTGCTGAAGGTAAAGCAGTTTGGTGTGGACGTAGAGAAGCGAGCAGGAGCAGCCATTGGGACTGCGTTAACATGCATTCTAATCGCTTTCTCGTTAAGCCGCGGAAGGGAGGGGGTGACTAATGAGTCTCGCCGTAAGTATACAAAATAATTTACGGAGAGAGAGGAAGTGGGCGAGAGAGGTAACGTATAAACGAAAACAGGCGCAGGTTTGGCCTGGTGAGTAAATGAGCGTATGTGTGCGCAGGGGGAGGCGGAGGTGTGTAATCGCTGTGGGAGATGGTACGCGATTAATTCTGATTGCTTTGTAAATTTAATTATCATTTATTCTCTCTAGGAAAAAAAAAACGCCTGTGGTTGACGGGAATGGAGTCGCGTACCATCAAATTTACCTGCGAACGACTATACCCGATGACTTCTCGCTCATAAGGAGGCCTGCTAAATACGCCGGTGATCACTTCCGAAGGGGATTCATAATGAGAAAACAACATACCGAAAGCAGGTCCAATGCATTTGATAGCCTTGAGGATAAATGCGGGCCACTTTGAGGATTTTGGTGCCTGATCTTTTCGTAAACCCCAACTGTGCATCAATGGATCATGGGGGAACATTCAAAAATGGGATATTACTCATTGGACGTGTACCAGTTCCTCATTCTTGGAGTATAGACACTTTCAACTTTCTACTGACTGAATATTTTTAAGCTTGAGCACGTTTTGGACAAAAGTCTGGATAACAAACAGAACGGAGAACAATGGATGAGGAGAGGGCTGTTTAGAAAATCAGGCCTGTCTTGCCACTCAGTCACATGACTCACCAGGGGGGATCAGACACAAGAGCCCAAGGGAGGCCTGTATTGATCCAGACCAAAGTGTATTTCGGCAGCACTGTGGTTATGCTGAGCTGATGTGATCAGGACTGATTGAAGATCAGGCCTGGTCTTCAGGCCATAATGAAGAGAATTGATGCAGGATGTCGGACCACTGATCACCTATCAGCCCACAATCTAAAACCAAGTGAATGAAGCCCTGTCTCTATTTAGATGAATACCTTTGTGTAATGGAAATGTACACTTTAACACACACATTCAAGGCGTACATCTCTGGCATGACACCATGCTGGCTGTAGTGCCCTACTTGCCAACCAGCATTTGAAACATGGATCTAAAAGATATACAGTGGTATACAAAAAAAACTATATTATGGAGTTGGAGACAACAGTGGATTGTGATTATGATTGAAACTTGTTCACCCAAAACTTCTGTCAATGAGTACTCAAGTTGTTCCAAAGCCATATAGATGAGCTATCTAGCAGAAAATTCAAGCGTCTTTTCTCAATACAATGAAAGTGAATGGATGGGAATCAGAGCTAATGTGGTCACCACTTTCAATGTATGGAGAAAAGCAGCTTGGATATTCTGCTAAATATCTCCTTTTGTGTTCCACACAAGAAAGAAAGTCATACAGGTTTGGAACGACATAAGGGTGCATTTTCATTTTTGTCTGAACTATCCCTTTAAGTGGTTACACAGACACACCACAGGTTATTAGCATGATTATGTTATCTGTGCCTGATTCATTGCAGTAGGTGCTACATTAGAGAAATTGTGCTGTGGCTCAAAATACCAAAACACTTTACTTATACAACTAGACCATAATAGCTTAAGTTTAGATTCAGGTTTAGGCTGTTAGTATCATCCACTGACTTCTTTTAAAGATGGAAAAATATATTATCGTGCAATTTTAATGTTGGGAAAACAGTATATTTTTAGAGAAGCATGAAATGTATACTTTATATTAATTTATATAAAAAGAAACCAAATATTACATGCAAGCTTTAGTTTTCATAAAATATTTTTTTTAACTCAATGACCTCATTCTATAAGTAATCTGCAAAATGTCGTTCCACTTTAAGGAGCACAGGAAATGTACTTGTGAAGAATGGGAGAAATAAAAAACAGAATTAACTGTGCAGAAATCCTTAACAAGTCAATAAATTACGGCAATTAGTAAAAACACAACGGAGATAGCTCCCTTGAGACTCTGATGCAGAAAGCTTCAAAATGAAGGGATCATTAGTAATCTGTTCTAATGCCACCATAAGTAAAGGAAAAGAAGACGGGTAAATTAGGGAATTAAAAGACGAATAAGGGAACAGGGTGCAATAAACAAGGAAAAAGCAGCATAAGAAATGATTTCACTTCCTTAGGCCAGTGTTGCAGCAGACAAATATGTCAGTGGGCCACAACAGACTATACGTGCACACCTGTGACTGTATGACTGTGTGTATTTGTGTGTGAGTAAAGTGATCAATAAGAGCCCGTGGCAGTGTGTGTCTGCCAGTATGTTAGCACTACATTACGACTGGATTACAGAGATTCCGTTGCAATGTGCGTGCGTAAGTCCTGCTGAGGGAGCGTTGGCCTGGCCCTGAGACAGGCAGTCTGAGGTCCACCTGTGTGTGTGTTAAGCCCGAACCAGCTGTAACAGTTCAGACTACTACTCATCGCAGCATTTCTGGCTGTGAGAGACCGTCTGTTGTTATCTAAACACTGCGGAAAGACCTGAGAGGCCACTGTAAGCGAGTGTGTTTTTCCAGATCTGTCATTTTTGTAGTAGGACAGAGTCTAATCAGATCTCTAGTTTCGATTTGACACGTGAACTTGTGATGTGACGCTGTCACTCATGTCTTGCGTGTGGTCTAAGCGGGTGCAAAGACTCATGTTAGCCTCATTCACTCAGGTGCTGCTGGGAAATCTGTGTGAGTGGGCGTACGTACCGGCAGGCCACCGGAGATCCAGCAGTGTGCACCGTTCAAACACCGTCTCCCGTCACAGAGCGGATCCAAACCTAGAACACAGACACACAGAAATACAAAGAAAGACGTGTGAGACATGAAAGAAACAGATGCAATGGGACAGTATTAGGATTTTTTGGGGATATAAGTGACAAGAGCTTCTCAGAAGGACGAGTTTGTGCTTTCACATTTTCCGCACAAGCACGCAGTGCAGCCGATGCGCCAGGGCCTGGTCTAATTGTGCTATTACTAATTCATGTTTATTAATGCAGTGATGTGTGAAGGTGACAGGGACAGATTGCCGCTGTTGCTGTGGTGCATGTTTGCATGCGCAACATCAGCTCGGGATACAAATAAGCACATATGCACACATGCACAAACACAGCTTGACTGCTTACCGCCGATGCCAGGTTGCATGTGTTTCTCAGGCCTGCTGGCATAGACAGTCGGTGAGGTAGCCGGAGGGTTGGAGGAGGGGCTGCTGATGGCCCCGTGCCAAGAGCCTCTCGTCCCCCTGTGCCCTTGGGCATCTGTTGTAGAGTTATTGTTTTCACTGGCACGCAATTAGTAACACTACACATTTATTTAGCACTGCTCTAATGCTCCATAATTAGCTTCAGGCCCCAAACAAGCACCGCCTTTCCTGCTCTCCCCGCCGCGGCAGTCGTGATTCAGCACAAGCGACGGGAAAACGGGCCAGAAAAGTAGAAGAAAGCGCGAGAAAGAGAATTACTAGAGTTGCTAGCAGGGCCAGCTTGTGTGTTGGCTCAGCATTTCTTAAGAGCTCTTTAGGGGCCTGTTGGCTGAGCAGTGCGTGCGTACAGGGAGGAAAGGGCAAACACGGAGCGGTTACACTTTTATAGAATGCTTTGTGGAAAAACACCCCTGACACACACCTCAGCACTGCAGCCCTGTTTGTCACAGGGCCCAAGGGGCCGCACTGGCCTCTCACATGACTGTGAGCAATGACCTTCCAGGGCAGCAGTTTAAGAGAGTACAGCAACCCCACCTCCTCTCCTGTGCTGCTCTCTGGGAAATGGAGTCTCACACCAGCATGCATATGGGCTGAAATGCAGATGAGAACATGAAACAGAGAGAAAAGTCAGACACATACATAAAGTGCTCATATACTTGCGAGTAAATGCCATTAGATTTCTCCAAGAATTTCTGTTTAGTTTTACGATAACAGCATCTACGGAATTACTGTAGTTAGATTTTACAGTTGTCATGAAAAAGTCTCCACCAATCACCATTATAGAATTTACCAATAGAATTTGCCACTGGATTTTGTCAAGAATTGCCAATCATTGCCAATCTTTTTTAAAGCATGAATTCGATTTGAATTGACACTTAATTGCATTAGAATGTTGCCAAACATATATATTAGATTTTGCCTGGATTTTCCATTCTTTGCAAGTCAAATAACCAATCAATTTGTAATGAAATATGCTCTACTAATTCAGATTACTTTTTTTCAAGAATTCCCATTAGATTTTACCAATTATTAGCATTAGAATTTTTTTAGTATTTTTTTTAGCATTGCCAATAATATATATATATATATATTTTTTTTTTTTACAAGAATAGCCATTAGATTTTTACCAATCATTAGCACTAGATTTTGCCATTTGATTTTGTCAATAATAGTCATTATATTTTAACAGGAATTGCCAATAGATTGTTAAAACTTGCTTTCAATATTTTATTTGGATTTTACAAATAACTAGACTAAAATTAGCAATATTTCCATGAATTCTATTAGATAATTGACATTAGTTTAGCCAATGCTGTTCATTGCATTTTGCAAAGAATTACCTTCAGCGAGAGTAACTGCCATCTACTTTGGCTAGTATATCTACCATATAGATTGCCGATAAAAATACACAAAATAAATGTTATTGTTTTGTGGGTGTATATATGTAATACTAAAATGCTGTGAAGAAAATAAATACAGCAATATATGGAAACGTTATGTGCCTCAATTTTCCGCAGTGAAGCTGATGGCTCATGTGTAAATGTATATTGTTTATGGAAACAAAGGTCAAAACCAAGTTCAAGTCAATGTGCATATTGCATACATATTCATGCGCTGGCTATATCAATCTATTTCAGCTGAGGCTAGTGGGCGGAGCCCGCTGATGAGGTCAAAAGGGACACAGACACATGAATATCAGAAGCACACATTCACAGCTGCATCGTACCTGGATGCACTCATTACAGAATAAGCAAATAAACCAAAAGGTTGACATACAATTCCAAAACGCAGGTCGTAAAACTGAATTTATAATGTTGTCATATGAAATTCATTCAAAGCATGAGTTATTTTCCCAGCTGCCTGCCATTCTGAAAAGACAATACTCAATGGAATCGAATTAAAGAATTGCATTCTGTCTTATCAAAAGGGAAAGGTCCTTGTCCACAGAAATCACATTCAGCAAAACTGACCCCTGACCCATTTCATTTTAGTATGACCGCCATTATCCAGCAGAAAATTAGAAACGTGCTGCTATTGTCTGGTCCCGTGGTGAAGGCGTGGTTTACGAAAAGATAAACGCAGAGTCTACAAAAGAGCAGCAACTGGACCATTCAAGAATCTTAAACTGAAAGACTACATGCTACCTGACAGAGGCATTGGTCTGCTGAGCGTGTGTGTGTGTGTTAATCTTTATGCTGTGTATGGGAAATGGTTATGCAATTTTACTTTTATTTTGCAAAAAAGACTGGGTGTCCTTATGGTTACTTTTGTGTTTCTACGATATGTTCAAAATAAAGAGAATGAATCATCTAATTTTGAGACTCTCAAGTGCCAAGAAGGAAGGGAGAAAGGGGGATGTCTCCGGTCTCCATGGGCAACCAGGGTTATGCTGTCTTTTCTTGTAAACATACGGAGAATAAGGACAAAGCGTCTTTTGGTAACAAAGCCATTACATGTCAATGAGTGAAGAGGTGACATGGTTCCACGCAGCTTCTCTGCATGGAAGCGCCCGGAATGCTCACTCACACACACACACACACACACATCCATAAATATGCAGACGGATGTAATGTCCCTCTCTTCAATATAGATCTACAATAAAAAAAAAAACAGTACTGCATCAGTGCACACATTCAAAATCTGAATATATAAAAACTAAATTTACTTTTTGTCCTCTGAAACAGCAGGGTATCAGATATCTCGTCTCACATATGTATCTCCCAAAATATGTGAATATATTAGTCTTATTTTTGGGTATTCAAAAGGCTAAGTACTGTCCATTCTAATGCACATGTGCTAGATGCGAGGGGGCACAGGATGCAGACGTTTTAAATGTTATATTTCCATGATTACGTTCCCCATTTCCTGTCTATTGTGAGGGTGCAGGAGGCATTGTGTGGAGCGTCTGTGCGTGCGCGGGGCGGGTCGGTTCAGAAAGGACATCCCCCTGGGATCTCAGAGCAGCCCCATCTTTTATTAATCAGAGGCCCCTGCGCCACACTCCACGCTTATCACATTTAACAGCCTCAGATGGAGATGCGGCTCTGGGTGGGGTGCCTCCACTCGAACCATCTAGAACGTGTGTATGCGGGACGGGGGGGATGGGGGGGATTGGGTGCGGACCCATCATGCACCTCCATCACCCAGCTATTGGGCCGAATCACAATACAGCAAATTACCTTCTGCTGACAAGAAAAAATGAGCAGGTCTTCTGCATGGGGGGGGGGGGGGGAAGGATTGCCAAGAAGAGGTGACACATTGATTGCTTAGTATGCGTATCCTGCGGGCACGGGGTTCGCAGTCTTCCTCTTCTTTATAAATGTAGAAGCAGGGGAACAGAGCAGGTGGAGTGGAGGAGAAATTGAAATGCCATGTTAGATTGGAGGGTCTGCTCTCAAACTGGGCGGCCCGACCAACAAATGCACAAACACAAAGGTCTTGGGCGAGCGGATGAAAAGGTAAGGTCCGTGTCGTGCACACAAGGCTCTAAGATGTCGTCCCAACACCCTTCCCTTCTTTTTTTTGCCTTGTTCATCCTCTTTCACCCCCCCTCGTCTCGTCTCATGTATGTCGTAGCTCAGATGAATCAGTGTCAGCGGTGTTGAGAGCACTTACTGTCAACCCCAGCGCCCCGGGCCACGCCACTGATGGACACAAACTATAAAATATCACCCCCCTGGGGAGACATTGTTCAAACTCTCCCCCACAGCCCTGAGGTGAAGAGCTCACTCTCTCTTTCGCTAACTCACTTTCTCTCGGTCTGTGCGTCTGGTTTTGGATGACTTACATGTAGATTCTCGTGGCCATTAAGCCAAAATGCAGTTTCTTTGGGACTGGGCTATTGAGATACAGCGGTGCAGCTCGAACCCTGTCAAATTGTCGGACTTCTTTGTGCTGCTCCACGCTGGAGCCTGGTTAAATGACACAACAGGAATCGTAGATCTGAGACCTCTGACAGCTGAAGACTAGAAGACAAAAGCAGAAATCTTGATGTCCACTCCAGGTTTAAATAATGTAGCAGGGTGCATGCTGGGATTGCCATCAATCCCAGTCTCTGATGATGGCACTTATTTCAGCTGATAAGTGGAATAGAAAGCGAGAGGGAGCCGAGGCAGACTGGAATGGGGGGGGGGGGGGTGCAGGAAGGGGAAAGGATAGAAACGCCCCCCAAAACTACTCCTCTAGTCTATATGGGTCATTTGGCTTCAACTCTGCTTTTTGCATTTTGCATTTTCAACAACCAAAACACTTTCTCTTTTGAAGTGTGGATGCTTCTATATGAATGTGTGAATAAATGTGTATAAGGGTCAGTGACATGTCCCTAGTTATCATTAAAATGACTTTTTGCATTAAAAATGCAATTAAAATTGCATATTTTTGGGGGGCCAGGGTGATATAACTGTTCTGATATCAATTACATTTTTGAAAAAAATTTAAATAATAATAATAATAATAATAATAATAGAGTAAACCAAATCAGAGTAATGCAGAAAAATAATATATATACTGTAGCTGTGAGGATGTGTGTGTGTGTTTGTGTTTGTTTGTGTGTGTGTGTGTGTGTGTGTGTGTGTGTGTGTGTGTGTGTGTGTGTGTGTTTTCATTTTTTTTTTCCTTTCTTACATTGGACATGCTTATTCATCACTGACCCATAAGGGTCAACATCACTGTAAATGTGTTACTTTATCTCTAATATTAGTTCTGATGCAACAGAAAGACACAAGCCGCTTCCTTCAAAACACATGAACGTGAACAGCCACAGCAGAGCCTGCAAAGTGTCATAAGACACTGGGTTAAATTACCTCATGTCTCAAAGAACATAATATTACAATAATAATGAATGTAAACAACTTACAGAGCTCTTACTTGCACCACCTGACTGCTGCAGATTCATTTTAGCATTGATAGTGTTGACATCGAAACGCATAAATCTGAGTCTGAGGACGTGAACAGCTTCGGGTAGAACGTCAAACTTACATAACGTGCTGATGACGCGTGATGTCTGCGCGAGCAGGTGCGTGGAGGTATGGAAATACACAAGCTGACAGGTGGATAGGACATCGTATCATTGCATTTGGACCAAAAGAAATGATTGGACGAAAATGTTTTGGTCCTGAGACTTCCACAGACGATATATGTACTAATTTTTTAAATATTTAGACCACTTCTGTTATTGATTGCTATCAGGATGTGAAGAGAGTTTCAACCAGAATCAAAAAAAGTGTTTATGAAAAAAAAAAGCCTACCCTACCTTTAAATATTGACAGTTGATTTCTAGTTCCCTGGAAAACTGTCTGTCGCCACTTGACTTATTGAATCAAGCCATATTAGCAGGTAAACGTCAGAAAGATTAGTGTGCATTAAGATGCTGGCAATGCATTATATTTTGTGTGTGTGTGTGTGTGTGTGTGTGTGTGTGTGTGTGTGTGTGTGTGTGTGTGTGTGTGTGTGTGTGTGTGTGTGTGTGTGTGTGTGTGTTGGGGAAACAGCTCTAATTGGACCTGTTTACTGCACTGGCACACAGAGAGTTCTGGGTTTAGGTCTCGAGTGGGCGGGAGGAGGCGAACACTCTAAATGCACTGGATCACGAGCAAGTCACTGATTGCAATTTCTTCCTCTCTTTCCTTTCCCTTTTCTTTCTTCCCTTCTGATCAGCCTGGTTTAATAGTCTCACAGGAGCACATCTATCTGACGGTAATGTGAGAGTCAAGCCGAACTACATAACAAGCTAACTTGTCCAAAAGTCCTCATTACACATAAACATTACATAACTAAATGCAAGCCATCAATAGTTAGATGCTTAAAAAAAACGGAAGGTTAATTCTTCAATCGATAATGAATCGCTCAGGAAGTCTGTAATGGGTTTATTTCAGCAAATATGAGGATATACAGAGAACAGCCATAAATACAAAATATTACATTTTTGAAAAGAAAATCTTCAGTGTAATTGCCAAAATCTTTTAGTGTATCTTAAAAGTTCAAGTTTTAGAGATATATACACACACACACACAAATGTGAGCATAATTATCCTAAATGTGAACAGTTTCAAAAAATCTTCCACGAACGATTTATAAAACGTCTGCATTCACAAAATGTTCTTAAACGTGTTCAAGCGCATCAGCTCCACCGTCAGAATGACCGCAGATATCTCCAGAAAAACTACGCACTCGCACTCACCATCAGTGGCCAAGGAAACACAAGCATGCTCTCGAAAAAAGGCAGTTTCTGTACAACATATTTGTATAGGCATTTTTTTTTTTTTCAGGATAACATTAACCCTTAAACACATACCTTGGGTCTTTATTGGTCCGGGACGTCATTCACTGCCCTCACCCTCATTGATTTTTTTATAGTTAGACATTTACCTTTTTAGTCTTCCTCAATCTATTCATTATTAACAATATGACAAGAAAAAAGTGTATAGGGTCGCTAGTGACCAGAAGTATGTAATAGTGTAAGTAGATTTTTTTTCTGCGCAACAATAATTGAACTTCTGATGACTCAATAAGTACAATTCAACTTTATTCCTGAAGGTAGCCATGTCTGATACACAACAATGATGTGATATTTCACTCATAATTATCGCAGGCATTAAACAAAAGAATACTCAAGTATCATCAGCAAAATTTGAAATGGCTCAGCAATTTACTGTAGAGAAAGTTCTGTACGCAATCAAATATTAGTCAC
This sequence comes from Squalius cephalus, assembly GCF_949319135.1. Taxonomy (NCBI): domain Eukaryota; kingdom Metazoa; phylum Chordata; class Actinopteri; order Cypriniformes; family Leuciscidae; genus Squalius; species Squalius cephalus. Next base: position 53,958,079 of record NC_137124.1, on the reverse strand, counting down.
CGTCACTCGATGGTGGATCTGGTGAAGAAGCTGTCAGCGACCAAAATACTGATTTGACATTGAAAATTATAGTTTTGAGAATATGTTTGAAATGGCGAAAATGAGCTAGATGCTGGTTGTACTGGGGAAATGAACTCTGACGATGACAGTGATGAAAGCATCTGATCAAATTTAACATAAGGTAATGAAATATGCTTTATTTTACTACTTTGTAATTGTTATTGCAACATCAGGGGCCGTATTCACAAAGCATTTTATCTTACCACTAGGAGTACTCCTAAATCGCACTAAAAGATTTTAGCTAGGAGTTTTCTCTTAAAAGTTATTCACAACGCCGTTCAGACCTACTCTTAGTAAAGAAAAATGACAACTCCTAAACTAAGAGTGAGTCTTCGTTGCTATGGATGACGTCATTACTCATGCACGAGCTTGACTGAAGTGACCACCTTGATTGGCTGATGATTGTAACGCGGGAATGATTCCGAACACCTCCCCTACGATGATGAGTGACAGGTGACAGGTCTGAGAATGCGTGCGCTACACAAGTAGTGCGAAGGACGGAAGATGATGAATAACTGAATAAATAGCCTAAATGAATAAAGAGTAAGGCAAAACAAATAGCCTAGTAGCCTAATGAAACATATGGATTGATGCAATATCTTTGCAACATTATTGAATTAATCTGTCACTATATGCCTCTGCCTACGTTTGCAAAGAGAAGGTTGTTGTTGGTGGCGTTATTGCATCCCTAGTTATGCCTACAATGCAAAATTGTTCCCTCGCGATTGGAAGCTCCTGTAGCCGCCGCATACGCATTTCAAAACATCGCAACGTGAAATGCCACAAAAAGCGGTTTGTGAATAGGTCTTAGTGAGTTAGGAGTCCTCTCGACTTCTTTTAAGCTGTCCCAGGCTTAGGTGCTACTTTTAGGGCTAAAATGCTTCGTGAATTACTCTTAGTCAAAAAAAATGAGGAGTCCTAAAGTTACGAGTGACACACCCATTATTTTTAGGAGTTGCTCCTAAATTCGCCAGTTAGGAGCTACTTTTAGCCTTAAAATTCTTTGTGAATACGGCCCCAGGAGAGTTTTATAACATTGTGGCAGTTAGAGATCCATCTGGGTTAGATTTAGATCCGGGGTCGGTAAAGACCCGAATATGTAATAATGATTGGCGAAACATTCATGCATTTAAGGGTTAATATAAATTAGTTCATTTTAGTGATGCAATTGTTAAAAAGCAGTTCAAATGTTGCGCATTCGCATATTTAATTGCTTATTTATCTTACATTTTTATAAACAATGTTTAATTAAATGAATTACTTGTATAAAAGCGCCCAAAAGTTTGTACGCATGCTCTTCCACTGGCGCAGCCATGATATTTTCACATCGATTTCTGCCACTATAAATCACAGTTTGATCCTCACTTTTGATGTAGGATAAAATCCATGATATTTAGGATCAATCCAATAATACACGCCTGTTATCAACGAGCCCCCTGATTCTTATTGCACAAAGATGTCGTGAACGTTATAGGGAGAACGGAGATGTTGGTGGTTGCCTCAGCAACAGTACACAAGGTTAGAGGACACAAGTGTCAGCTGTGACTAGTGATGTCTGCGGTAAGTGTGTGTGTAGGTTAAGGCTGGTGATGTGAGCTATGGGTGTGAATGCTGAGTGATGCTGCTCCTCTAGGTGACCTTTCTACCTGTAACCCAAACGTCTGCTATCACCACCGTCCTCCGTGTGCCGGGGCCCGTGGTGAATCGACACTGGGGCCGGCGCCCAGAGACTCATCCATAATTCCTGATGAGCGTAATGCCATCTCCACTTCATAATTATGTGCTATTCCTCCACCTCCAGCTCAGCCAATGAGACCCGCAGTCACACACTGCCCTAATGAGCTGTTTCGGCGTTCAGGGTGAGTATGGACTGTAGAAATGAGCGGAACGGTAAAAGCAGAGTAGGACTTTTAGAGAAATGGGAGATAAAACGTTGTAATGTACAAAGGTGGCTAGGGCTGGGGGAGGTTTACTATAAAAAAAAAAAAAGGCCATACAAATCTAATAAAAAATCCCGCAGCATTCTTCATGGCGGCCATTTTCCCGAACACTATTATTAGTCATTTTTTTGATTCCGTTCTGGCAGCGGGCCACACACAGGCTCATAACAAAGTGGCGACCTAATGTGTCGCGAAGCGGTTCAAGAGGTGGACGGCGGAGGCCAGGCGGAAGAGCCGCTCTCTGTAAAGACCTGACACAACAGAGAAAAAGAGGGCCATTAAAATCAGACTCCCTAATAAATGCAGCGCCACTAAAAAATAATGGTCGGCTTGTCATGAGGGTCAGTCTCGTTTGCGAGCTCCGCGCAACCTTATTCTCCACGTTAATTTTCCGTTCCGGAGTGGCGTCGGCCTCCATGGATACAAACACACTACATAAGAGAGTAAATAACAATATCCTGCTTCTCATCTGTAAATGGTCAATTAGTACAGACACTTTTTGTTTTAAATGTTCCATCTTTTATTGCTATTGAAATGTCAGAGTCTTATTTAGCTGTGAGATGAATAATAAATAAGGCGTAATTACGGTCCTAAACGAGCTGCATGGGTCAGTCTCTCTCTCTCTCCCTAATTAGATCTTGTAATTAGTTTTTCTGATAGATCAGGGAGGTCTGAGGGGCCCTAGTAAGTGCATGAGGGGTGAGACAACTTTGTACAGCCCCCCGTGTGCTGTTCATTAATGCCATAGCTGTGGGTGAAGCTCTTTTATGACCCCCTCCTCCCCTTCCCACAAAGACATGACCAACCGGAGCTCATTTATAGCCTCAGATATGATTTTAGCAACTAATGGTGACAGTGTATTGCTTTTTGCAAGACTAGCTATGCAAAAATACACAGTAAAAAAGGTTTTTAGAAGTTGTAAATAAAACGAAGATTACTGAAATGCGTTTTACAAGATAAGGTAACACTTAGTTACACGATGTACTTACTATAGTAATAACAGTAATTTATGCATAATTACAATGAACTAATCCTAAACCAGACCCTAACCGTAACTCTATAAGAAGTACATAGTTTAACCAATAGTATTTCAGTCTTTCAACTTAAAATGTTTAAGGCTAATTCAATGCGTTACTTACATTTCATGAAAGGGAAAATGTATTGCCTCTAATCTGATTTTAGCTACTGATGTTGAAGGTGTAATACTTTTTGTCAAACTATCTCCAACTAAATTTGCACATTTTTCTGAAGAAAATGTTTGCCCATGCAAACCACGCTGCCTCAATGTTAAGCTGTTTAGTTGCCAGGTTGGTTTTTAGCATGTTGCTATGCAGTTGTTAGGGTGTTAAGGATGGCTTCTCACGATCCTCAGACAAAAATCGGCAGTTGCCCAACACTCTTAACGGTATCACACGTGAACATCAAGTCATAACTACCTGTGGGAATCTCTGGACTTTCTTTAAGTCCCAAACTTTTAGAGCTGAGGAGTGAGTAAATTACAGAATCAGGCCAGAAGCTATTTGTATTGATCATGATACATGATCTTCAAAAAGCTAAAGTATAAGTAATAGTAAAAGTGACGAGTGTATTTGGAAGAACTCTTAACAAGCTGATAGTTGAAGAGAAATTAAGTGCATAGTCATAGAAACAGAAACAAACAGGACACACACTGAGATGCATAATGGGAGTATTAGGCAGACAAAGAAATAGAAAGGCAAAAAGACAATTAACTTGAGAGCCCCAGGTCAACAGCACTAACTAAACGTGTCCTGCTGTGGGAAATAAAACAGCGAGACGCACGTTTGTGGCTGTGGCTTTATACGGATCTGGTCTGGGCTGGTAAAAATGTCTGCCCAGTTCTAATTATAGAAAGCCTTACACACTTCAAGAAGACACACACATATATACACACACACACACACAACCCCCCAACACCTTTCCCTTTTTCCCCTTTCTCTCTCTCTCTTTGCACCTCTCTGTTGGCCAGGCTACACTAGACATCTCTCCCTAATCAGCAGGCTCGCCGCACAGACCCGTTGCCATAGTAATATGCTGGCTGGTCGACATGGCAACCGCTCTGAGGTCCACTATTAAAATGATGAGAGAGGGAGCGAGAGAGACTGTCCAAGATAGCGCAGGGGCATAGAAATATGAGCGAAGGAGGGAAAACAGCAAAGAAAAACGAATAGAAGAAGAGGGGATTCGTGGGGAGGGAACGGAGGAACGCCGCACACGCCATTGTGTTCACACATCCTGATACAATGTGTCGAAACAATGCCATTAAGCTAATGCATGACGTCAGTGGATTTACAGCGAGCACATATAAATTCATACACATGAGACATGCCTGTGCACTCTCCTCTTAATCTAGAGAAAGGGATCGTAAACTAATATAGCGTTTTATTTAGCAGCTTAGGTCATTATTGCCTGTATACTTCAGACACACCTGTAGTATGAATTAATATTTATGAAATATAAAGCGTTTTTTATAGACTGCAGGACCATTATCATTATAAGCCGCGATATATGGGTGATCAAAATGACGTGAGGGTTGCTGGTCTCAAAGTCACCATCAAAATCATTAAATCAGACTTAAAGAAACCGCTAAAGAAAGAATGAAGTTAAATACAAATGAAGGTCTATCCATACCATATGTGGCATATTGTCATATATGAAACATTTCAATAAATTATTATTTTTAAACTTGAAATGAGAATTTTTTAAATATATATTTATATAAATACACATAGATTTTTCTTGTTATAAAAATTTGAATTTACAATTTTGTATTTCAAGTATTTATTTTTTTACTATTGCGATACTTAATATCAAGTTAAAAAAATTATTGTGTAATTTATAAAATAAGCATCTACTGTGTCATTTTATTTATATTAAGACACTTGAAGGGATAGTTCACCCATAAAAAGAAATTCTGTCATACTCACCCTCATGTCGTTCCAAACCCGTAAGACTTTCATTCATCTTCGGAACACAAATGAAGATCTTTTTGATGAAATCTGAGAACTTTCTGTCCCTCCATTGACAGCTACACAACTGACACATTGACGCTTCAAAAAGTTCATAATGGGATTGTAAAAATTGAGTGGTTTAGTCCCAATTTTCTGAAGAGACTCGACTAACTAGAACTAGAATGCTTGTCATATTTCCCGAAAAGTGTATGTCTACTTAATTAAAGCTGCAATGACATCTGTCTACAAAGGAACATATATAAAATGATGACATATTTATCATATTTATGAGAAATTCGTTTGATTTTTAACTTTTACACATGTGGGACCCCAAACATAAAACAAAGTCAATTTTGAACAGAACATGAGGTTTAATTCATCAGGGTATCGGTCTGACTTCCTCTTTTTCCAACTCTTTGTTTATCTGTCTGTCTCTGTCCTTCTGCATCCTGTCTTATCTTCCTCTCCCTCTTCTGTACCGGTTCCACTCATTCACTTTCTCTCCCCTTCTGTCCGGTCGTGTCTATCTCTTCCTCATAAAAGTCATGTCACAATGAGTGGATGCCACTCGGGCTTCAAACACACTCAGGCAGTTTGTGTCAGCGCACGTGACATTCCAGACAGGGTCTGTCTCATTGAGCCGGGTTTTATGAACGATGTCTCATTGATGTCCCTCTGTCCTCTCACATTACCACACTAGTGCACCATTCACTGACAATTACAATGAGTTTAAACAGAGTAAGAAAGTGCGTCATTCTCTTAATGCAATTACAGGATGTGTGCGCACAGAAAACACACACACAAACATGTATTTGTGTACTACAGGGTAAGAGAGCAAGTGGAAAATGTTAATTTACCATGCATCATGTCACAGGCCTACCCTCACCCAATCTGACACTGGAACAAAAGTTAAATTCATCAATACAACCTATATGTAGAAATACAGTATTTGGACACTTCACTTAAAATGTATGAATGCCGATTAAAAATAAAATAAAAAAATGTAATGAAAGAGCATGACTCTGGAAAAACAGACTTTAAAAATAGACATTCAATTCATAATTCATAGGAAAACTGCAATTTTGATATATCTTCATTCATCCATCACACTGTTTACATCGTCAGACATTAGCATATGATGTAAATAGGTCATTTTTCTTTAGTTTCCTATACACATTTTTTTTTTAAACATTGTCTGCTTTTGGCTCAGAAACATTAAATTAAGCACTAAGTTTTGAGCATCATAATGACACCAAACAGACTTTTCACAGGAAATTGTTTTTTGCAAATGAGTGTCTTTAAATTGGATTGTAATATATGAAGTGGTTTGCAGAATAATTTCGAATTGGATTGCAAAACTTCTAAACATCTAAATATGATGCATGCCGGTAAACATCATTAAGCTTGCGTTTAAAGAGACTTGGTAGGAGGTACTATGGTGCTCCAAATGAAGTGTGGTACTTGGCTTGAAAAGTCTGCAAATCATTGATATAATGCAATGGAATGTTTTACAGTACGGCATACTTTTCCAAATACTTTTTAGGGTCACTGTACACACACAAAATGTTTGACCTGCGTTTCCATTCAAAACTTTCAGTGATGGTTCTTTAGAGCCGTTTGCAATCTTTCTTAAATTTCAGACTGTAAGCGTGCCTCACTTCATTCACAGTCTGAATCCAGCAATAACCAGTGCTGGCTGAACAATTAAAATGGTATGAGACATTAAAATCAGGCCGCATGGCCAATTTCAGATCTGAAATAGTCAGCTCAGGGGTGAGATATCAAGGGCCCCGTTTACACCTGGTATTATGATGCGTTTTGGTCGATGTATAAAAAAAAAAAATCTGATCTTTTGATCTAATTGACCAAATAAGCTAGTGCAATTTACATGTGAGCGCGACCAGAGACGATACGGAGAGCATCAGCTTTCGTTAGAATGGCGAGAGAACATTGTGCTTGGTACGTTTTTCATCCTCAAACTAAACTTGGGTCTCCAGCCAAGAAAGTTTAAATCCCGTCTGGCTAGTGCACTTCCCATAATGTTTCCACGTTATATCAGTAGGCGGAGAGTAGACGGTCTTTTGAGGGTATTTAACACATTCACTACATGACACTACGAAAGCAATCCGGTCGAATGCGTTTTCAAATACCTCTGGGAGTGGTCGAAAGTGGACAAGCTCAAAACGTTTTAGACCCAGTTTACACCTGTATTTAGCGTCGTCCACTTGTGATCTGATCGACCAAAACGCATCTTAATGCCAGAAGTAACCAGGGCCAAGATGTGCATCTGGTAGGGTGGTCTTAATCGGACATTGCGCATGTATCAAGCATTGCACTGGAGCATGACTACCGGGACATAGCTCACGTAAAACAGGTATGCACATGCATGAAAACGTGCACACACACGAGCATACCCTTTCAGTCAACTGCCGCTTGCACACATAAGTGTATGTGAGCCCAGAGTGATATCTTTTGTTCGACGTGGGGCCCCATAATTAGTATTGATCAGCCCATTATGGTGTATTAGCCTCCAATTGGATTTCCCTAAGTTTAAAGTCAAGTTCATTGGCTGGCAAGTGACAGCAGTTTAAGTGAGACATTGAGCACCCCACCAGGCCATAGAACAATGGAGAACTGTTTCAGACAAGAGCCATCAAGCCACGGGCAAACCATTACACTACAGAGAACAGAGCGGATCACGCTAACAATAGCCTCAAATACAAAATTCCATCTATTTCCCTGATAGATGGCGGCGGGATGGTAAACTGATTTGAGACTAAACCATTAATGCTTCTGAAGAATGCATCAAAGTCAGGAATAAATGAAATAGGAAGAGGAGACGGGAAAAGACAGAATGTATCCGCCACTGTGTAAGCGTTTCACACGCCTTCTGTTCTCCGTCAGCGGCCTTCTGTCGAAATGAGATTTGACGTTCTCCAGCTTTGAGAACAGCTCCATCTGCACTGCCTCGGTGCGGCAAACCGCTGCCTCGCAGACCCCCGTTCGGAAGGGGATCGTGTTTGTACAGATTCAATTAGAAAGTGCAAACAAAGGAAGCCTTTGACAGACTGCCGTAATACAAAAGCTTAGCAAGGCCTGAGAAAGCATCCTATTCATTAACGCCCTCAAGTATTTAATAACTTGCCCGGCTCTGCTACGCAAAGATGGATATACAGATCGGGACAGATAAGGGAGGCGAGAGAAAGACCAGGAGAAAGCAGACAGACATGGACTGTTGATTACACTCTGCTGCCTGGTCACATGACCACTCCACCGCAGCTATAAGGAATTACTGTATTCGCTGGTCTAGCTGGTCCCCGTGGAGTAATAGAGGAACAAACTAAAGACAATGACAGGGTCCCCTCCGGTGCGCACAACCCACCCCAATTAGGCCCCAGCTGGGCCTTTCTATCCAACCAGGCCTTGCTAAGCCTGCTACACTCCCAATTAAAGGGGGCCCAATTTGTCAGATCCCCAAGTCCTCACAACTCGCCACCCTACAGTGTCCTCCACCCCTGCGCCCAGGTATCGGTCTTCATTTAGAGCTTGGTGCTCAGCATTAAATGGAAATCAATGGTGTAAGTTTAGCAAAGAGTTAATTACTGCTGGGCCTCCGATTGATCCGGGCCCCGAGTGTTGGCAGCAGAGAGGGGCCATTTGTCTCATTCATCTGCCATTAAAAATGAGACTATAGGAGGAGGAAGAGATGGAGATACAGAGCGGAAAAGAGGAGGGGGATAGTGGGAATGGTGCATTTGATAGTATAATCATGGCAGCGTGAATGTGTTCTATTTCTCTAACACAAAAGTTTGCAGATATATACCTAACAAAACAAATCGGAGAAATTGGCTTTTCTAGGTTGCTCTAATAGGGGTATTTAAAATCAAAATATGATGGCAGTGAAGGGTGAACTTTTATCTCACTGACTCAATACTAGTCCTGTCAAATTCACCATAATGGCTTTTATTACAGGACATGGTGCCAGTTTTAGTAAACAAATGCCTACTGCAAAAAGAGAACAGAGAATGTTGGATGTACATATCTAGAATAGCAACTATGAAACCGGTATCAGTGCAATGTTCTGTATAGGTGCTATTTCCAGTGTTTATCTAGTGATTAAATGAAGAATTCTGATTAGTTTTCTTTTAAATAAATGGACGGACAAATTCTATGAATATTCAGGACTTCGGCACATCCTGTTTTCACAAAGATGTAGAGCGAAGGTGCATATTTAATTATACGAGCAGATCTGAATTGCACACCATAATGCATTACAGCAGCTGGCCTGCTTTCCTTGTGAATTTTGTGAATGTGCCGTTCCCTGTTTTGCAGCATCCTTCCAATTAAAAACGTCCTTGAGCTGCTGCTGCTCCACGGCCTTTGGCTGATTGCTGAGTAGAGTCCGAGCAGTGCATGCAATCAGCGCCACGAAGAGCAAGACGCTGAGTGAAAAAAGTGCAAATTCACATGTCCTGGAAAACAGGGATCTTTGAGTGCGCGCACGCTCAGGTTTGGGGGTTGGGGCTGGACTCCTGTTCTGCAATTACAGCCCATCCTGCGTGGGCCCCTTCAGTCCAACACTTAAGGGTTGCTGTGATTCCTGACAGAGAAGGTTATTAGTTTTTATTGAAGGAAATAGGTGCTGGGCGGCTTGAAATGGTGCAGTAATGTGAGGGGGGATGGAGGGGGTACTCCTGACCCTGCTCTCCCTTGGGTCCTATAGAGTCGGCTGAATGTCAGACACGTTGAGCCCATCACGCCATTCACGATTCTTCTCCAGCGTCCCCCATTCCTCGGGGTCAGCGTACCTCTCGATGGCCTTGAACTCAACCTAACCAACCCTTCCACCACCACTCTCTCTTCCTTTCTTCAGTCCCTCTTCATTCCTGGAAACCTTTTGGCTTTGACATTTTCAGCTTCTGTCAGCCCCTCATTACGTCTCGGCCCTGTCACTTTACTAATCAATACGTCTGCATTCATTAATTAGCCCTTCTTACAGGGATGTACAGGTTTTTTAATCAGAAAACTCTTGGCCATTCTGAAAGTGACTTTTTATCTTACCACTGGGGGAAGCAGTGTTGTGCAGGACAGGGTAACCTTTATTCATGCACCACCAAAATGTGGCAATTTTTGCTATATTAATGTTTTTGAATGATGCAACATACTGAAGTGGCCATAGGCTCAATATTGTATACTGTATGTATATATTATAGCATCTTTATTATATTTTTGAGCCCTTGGGCCCACCCCTAAACACTCCTCAACAACAACAACAACAACAACAACAAAAAAAAAAAACACTAACAAGACACTTACACTCAATCCATTAAAAAAAGCACCAAAAATGTATTCAATTCAATTTCAAGTCTTATACAGCTATAGATGTGTATGAAGAACTGCAAGTAGTAATTACTGTAAATCGCACCCTCACAACTCTTTTTCAAAATTATTTTAAAAACTTGCCATGTCAATCAGACACAAGGTGTAAGAGAAATGCATGTGACATCACTGATGTCAAACTAACAGAATGTTTCTGGAAGCGGTAAATGCTTGAATGAGTGTGACCGAGACTTGCAATATGGGCAATTTTAAAATACTTTTATGATTTAATAAAGCTGTCACCCATGGGATATATATACAATAAGCTATATACAATAAGATTAAAAAGCAATTATTTTTATTATATGGATTATGGATGCATTAACTTTACATTTGTGTGTTCATTTCCCTGTTCATCTGGGCTAGATAATAACTAATTATATAAAAGACACTGCCCTCTACATGTCTTCACTTCACTCTAATCAACTACTTTTGTTTGTAACTTGTAAAATAGCTACCCTTTAAATTTACTATTTAAAAAAAAGTAGCTACATTATACGGTAGTTTGACTATTTTGGCTCTGTAGCTTGTCGATCAACAAACTAAATTTACATTTATATATTTAGCAGACACTTTTATCCAAAGTGATTTACAAATGAGCCACATGACAAGTGATTTTTTCCCCACAATATTCATAATACACAAAGCCAGGCTTAGTAAAAACAAAAAAAAAAAAAAAAACCCTAGATACTTCACAAATGTCAAGCTTCTTCCCCAACACATGCAGAGTAAAAATGGACCCAGAAACACAAGCTTGTTTGCCTTGCACCCTGTAATGACCATTCCTCTATGTCTCCTCACGTGTGTGTGTGTGTGTGTGTGTGTGCGTAAAACAGACCAAAAGGGGACGTAGAAGGCCATATTTGCCTTTGCACAGCAGCCGGTGGTGTGTGTACACTGTGGTGTGTGACGTTAGTTCAGCATGTGTAAGCTATGATGTGTCTATGCTGCTGATGAAGTGAAGTGTACACGTCTATGTCCAGAGAGCACGTCCATGTGGCAGCCATCTTGTATCCATCTTGTTTCCTTTCTGATACAGAAGATCAAGTAAGTGTGAGTGATCAAACAATACATGTGCATGCTTAATGTGTGTATGTGGGTGTTGCCTGCTGTGCTCATTAGTATTCTAGGCAGGTGCCTCTGCCACTGACTCTCTGCTCAACCAATAATAATGGCCTGATGGGAGTCTGATGGCCACAAGGCTTTCTCATGTGCACACACACCGTAAAACACACACGTACACATATGCATCTGAAATATAATTCACAAACCAGTCCACGTTTTATTTACACAGCCGCTATAGACAATGAATGGTGTATAATGATATATAGTTTCTAAGGTTATATATAGTTACTAAAAACGAACATTTTTGACCATTTATTTATAGTGACAGCCAGTGTTGGGGGTAACGCATTACAAGTAACGCAAGTTACGTAATCGGATTACTTTTTCAAGTAACTAGTAAAGTAACACATTACTTTTAAATTTACAAGAAAATATCTGAGTTACTTTTTCAGATAAGTAATCTAAGTTACTTTGTTTTCCCATGTATTGGCTGACAGCTCACCATGTTGAGAGAAATCAGGAGTAAGTGCAGAGACGTTATGTTGTGCGCTCTGTGAACATGATGGTTATTGCAGTTCTAGACTAATATGAACATGCATTAACTCATCTCACTTGCACAAAAACAGATTCAGTATTCCTCAAAATAAAATAAAAAACAATGAAATGCAAATTCAGATTATTACACAAACCTGCAATACTTAAATGTTGAATTACATAAATATACTTAATGTATTTAATCTCAATTTATCAAACATTGTCTTTGCTGCTGACCTTCGATGATCCAATTCAAAAATACTAATAGCCAAAATGCCTTTAGATCAGGGGTGGGGAACGTTGATCCTGGAGGGCCATTGTCCTGCAGAGTTTAGCTCCAACCCTAATCAAACACACCTGAAGCTAATCAATGTCTTCAGGATTACTGAAGTTGCAGGCAGCCAAATGTTTTATTCAGGGTTGGAGCTAAACTCTGCAGGACAATGGCCCTCCAGGATCAACGTTCCCCACCCCTGCTTTAGATAAACATCAGATATGTGTTTCTTTTTTTCTTTTGTATTTTTTTTTTTTTTTTTTTTTGCTTAATAAAGTTGAACTATTTTCTCCTATGTCCTATTCTTCTGCGATCCAGAATGGCAGCAGCTGAAAGGTTTGTTGGAGCTACTGTACAGGTGTGAATTTGCATTTCCTTAATGCAGTCATCGGATGCCCATTTTCCACAAGTTGGTATAATTCTTTAGGGTTTTCATGTAAAGTTTGTAATATACTTTGGTTAAAATTCCTCAATGGTTGTGTAAACAACACACTTTTTACCTCCTCAAAAACAGCTTTGTTCACAGTGACCTGTTTCGGTGGACGTCTCTTTAAATGATAATGAGCAACTGCTCACCCCACCCCTCTCTTCCATGGGGGGTGTCGAATGGCTGAAGGCAGAAATATGCTAATATGGCGCAGTCCGTCAGTGGTCGTGGGCGGAGCATGAGCATTATGACATCATAGTATTCAGAAAATCCAAACGGGTTTTGAGAGTGTTTAGACTTTTTGAGGATTAAAAAACAGGAGTGAATGGATTTTTTTCATTGTATGGTGGTTGTGTCCACACGCTGCAAAGACACATTTATATGCAAACACCATATAAAAGTGAATTTTGCATCCGATGACCCCTTTAAGCCTGAGGCTTTTTCATTTCATTTTTGGGGTGAAAGGGCCTTTACATTTGCCAAAAAAATTACTTTTTTTGTTATTGAAAACAAACAAACAAGCCCAGCCCACATGAGAAAAAGTAACGTAACGTACTTTCCATAAAAAGTAACTAAGTAACGTAATTAGTTACTTTTTTAGGGAGTAATGTAATATTGCACTGCACTACTTAAAAGTAACTTTCCTCAACACTGGTGACAGCAGAGCGATGATGAGAAATAATGGATGAATGGTATGGGTAAATGTTGCAAGCTGGATTCAAATACAATATGCCCACATAAGCACCACAGATCAACGTATCTAACGTGTGCTTCTTGCACATCTTGCAGCACTTTCAAAGTGAAATGTGCAGTGAATGGCATTAAAAGTGCATTCAGTTTTCTCAGAAACAGATACTTCTGGCAACATTTTCATGGCAGTTCGGAAATGAAATGTCCAATGAGTGCCGCTAAAAGGTTAATGATCTATCGCATTCAAAAGTAACTAACCACCTACACTAAACCTAACCTATAGTATTAACAAAAGCAAAAGTGATTTATGAAGCAACCATGCCATTTTAGCTTGCTTCTCGAAGTCTTCTCGAAGAGTGCTCACAAGTAAAGTGATGTACCAGGTAAACTACCGAGCAAGTTTACTATGTCAGAAAAGCCATACATGTGGAGCTGGTTATGTCATGCAAACGTCAAACTGTATTCGTTTACAAATCACGCAACTATGGTAATAGAGTTTGAGGTTAAAAAACATAGTATTGTGGAAGGAATTACATAAGTATTTATTAATTGATAATCTGCGCCTGAAATCATAATTTGTGTGGAAAGAAATAAAAGTTGTTGCCCTTTTACTGTCACTAGTGTTCTATTCAGTGGGAAACTGTAGTAAATTATAGGTACGTTTTTGAAGTTATGCAAAAATTTAGGTGGAGGCACATTTTATTCAATATGACTACGTTTGAAATTATCGGAGCACAGCCGCTCCAAGTCTCTGGCAACACGATTTTCTCTCAATCATACATTTTATAATTTGAAAATTAAATTCTAAATCAGTATAACATAACATCAAATAAAACCAGTGGACAAAAACAATGGACTGCGATAATAGATACAATTTTGGCATTTTGGGGTGGTGCTTTTTCCTCGATACCTCTTGGGACACAATTTGATCAATTTATTCATCCTACAGAGTTAGTGAGTAAGCAATTAAACAAGAGGGTTGGCTCCTTTTCGCTCTCCGCTGAAGTTGCCGCAGTCATTCGGACTGTTTAATTGCCTTTTCCACAAGCGACGCAAGTGAACCGCTGCCCCTCTTAGCTGATGGGCAGGAAGTGAAGAGAGGAGAAAATGAATGTCACTACACAGCTTGTAAATTAAAACAAGGCCGACAACAGGCTCTAACTTAACCAAGGAGAAGATTGGCCTGTGTCTGGAGTATTACTACTCATTTAGAATCCCTGCCCACCGCAAAATCCTTATTAGTGTGTGGTGTGTTGTACTAAGTGAGTGTGTTATTAAAACTCTGAAGTATTTCTTCCTAAAACCAGCTCCAAATACAGAAAGAAGGGGCCAAACGCAACAAAACTTGCACAAAATGTCTGTAGCTTTATCTCCATGAGCTCGGTCTTTGTCTTTATGCTCTCTCTCTTTTTGACCGCAGGCTAAGTGAGTGCCGGGCCGGGCCGGGCTCCCTCAGTGGCGGCTAATGTTCCTGACCCAGCACTCCCCGAGCCACCTCCAGCCCTCCAGGCCTTTGAAGGGCCGGCCCGCTCTAAGGTCTCCTGACGGCTGGTGAGGAAATTTGCAGGAACAACTGGAAGAGGCCTGTGTTTATTCAGCTCCCTTTAATGAGGAGAGAGAGGGATTATCACTGGCCTGGATCTCCCCTGGAACGAGAAGGAGGGGAAAAAAACAAACCAGAAAAAAAGGAAAACGAAAGAGAATACGGCCGCTCCACATGTTGTTCTACCTCTGACCACTCCAGCAGATTTTCGACACAAGTGAGGGAGAGAGGGAAAGGGAGGAGGGGGGAAAGGAGAGAAGGGCCTGCTGTGCCTGTGTATTTCTAGGCTGCTTTCACATCCAGATGTTCCTATTGCAAAGCCAGTAGGGAGGAGAGAGAGAGTATTAGGACATGGTTTGGCTGGTTTGGGTTGAAGAAGGTGGTGGTCTAACACCTGGCCCTGCCACAAGCATGAGTGGCCCTCATGGTGCTGTTTATCACATGGTGCTATCTGAAGGGAAACGGGGGCTTCCTGAGTCAGTTATACTAGCTGTAATGTATTATTATTGCAGCGTTTTACACATAGTTTTATTGTGATTGTAACCGAAGCAAAGAATGGTGTAAGTTGGCGTAAAGATCCCTCGCGTTAAGTGCTAATCTCACAGACAGAGCAAAGATCAAAATCATTTCTTCACGTGTGAGGATTAAGTTTAAAGCGCAATGCATCAGAGGTAATGGAAAACTTTCATGGGGTCATACACCTCAGGGTTTCTTAAAATCCAAAACTGTCTCTTTCAGTACACACACCTCTGGAAGTTGAATAGGAAATTACTTGGGATGATTTTATGAATGAAGAAATTTACAGATTTGTTACTCAAAGAAATGTAACGTAATGCATTCTGGTAAATGAAGTATTCTTACAAATATATATAAATTATTACTAATGTATTAGTATTTCTGTCTAGAAAAACAAATTGATATCTATCTATCTATCTATCTATCTATCTATCTATCTATCTATCTATCTATCTATCTATCTATCTATCTCTATCTATCTATCTATCTATCTATCTATCTATCTATCTATCTATCGTCTTAAAGGCACACTATGTACGATTTTTGGATCAAAATATCCAAAAACGACTAGAACAATGTTATATATTTTGTTGATTTGTGTACTTACATTATCCCAAATGTTTCTAAGAATGTTTAAATCCAGAGAAATAAGCAGTTTTAACCAGGACACGAACCATGTCTGTGCGTCGCCAATCAATGACATCATACCTTTGCGTGCGTTACCCTCGATTTCCGGATATAATTTGTATAAACCATGGAAACGTGTAGAAACCACGTAACGTTAATAAATCTATAATACATTACCAGTCATCCATGAATATGATTTCTGCCCGAGTTCTGTTGCATTCTCCACCGGCTGTAGAGGTGAAGACAACAACTCCCATAATTCTGCGAAATCAAGGCGTCATCAAGCTACGCCTTTGTTTTGAATAAACGACCTCTAGTGGTGAAAATTTACATAGTTAATGCCTTTAATAAAAATTTTATCACAAATTATTTATATATATATATATATGTACGTATGTATATGTGCATTTTTTTTAAGCTATTATTTTGACACAGACATTAAAAAATTTAAGAAAGAAAAAGAAAACCTTCACCATCACCCCACCCCATAATTGTTTGATTCATCTGTTGCATATTCAATGCACATCTCTAGTAGATTTAGTTGCTGACAGCAAGCTGACCGAGTTCTCTTAAACAGTGAGACAGACTGCACCAGTGGATCAATAGCAGTGTCTATTGTCCACTCATTGAGGAGGGCATTAGGACTGTTCATGCTGTATCATGCGTCCTTCACTGATGCAGGTCAGAGGTCAGGAACTCTAACCCTACAACACACAGCTTACACATGAGTCCAACTCGATCGCCAGAGGCTGTAGCTCTGAGCTGTGCTGAGCAACTGCCCCTTCCTCCACTCCAGAGTGGAAGAGCAAACAACCCACCGCTTCATAATCCACACGACAAGATCAACCTCAGACATGCAGGATGACCTTTGGCATTTGACCTCCATCCAGTGTCTCCAAGTTCAAGGCTAGGCTGGGGTGAGATACAGATTGCTTAGAAGAAGAACTTGAAGAGCAGCCATATGGCTAGCAAAGACCTACAGACCAACATCGGTTTACAAATGAAGAGACTGTTAGCCTGTGTGTGTGTGTGTGTGTGTGTGTGTGTGTGTGTGTCGTTTGCTGGAAAACATGTTGCCAAAACACTTTCCTTCTCCATCTGGCTCCCCTTTGAGAGAGCAGGCCTGTTGGTTTACAAGTCTACCACTTCAGAGCCATAAAACTGCACTTGAGTGGATTAATAAATTAAAAAAAATAATAATAATAGAATGCCTCTTCATTGGTGTTGATTAGCAAAACCACATAATGTCGATATCCAATTATGTGAGATTGCCTCAACATCTGTTTTTTACACTGAAAGTGTCTTTAAAATTCTCATAAAAGAGAGGCTGATATTTATATGGTAATTACTTGCTTGCATTTAAAACAGTGGGGCTTCAATATAAAGTATTAAAAAAGCAGCACTCCTTTTAGTATCATACGTCTTAAAGGCAAAATAGTTTTTTTCAAGCAAAAGAGTGAAGAGCTTTTCCACCTTCTCCCCTTGAGGGAAACAAAATATATCCTTCCTAAAACCATTCCAAAAAGTTTGATAATTATTTTTAAGGAAGCTCACATGCTAATTGCACGTTTAAAATAGTAAATGAATGTATTAATTACATCTTATTACAAACATTTGTGCTCTAAAGCCAAAAATATTTGCCATTTTATGCAAAGCGCAGATATAGATGCAGAAATGTATCTTGTTTCCTTTACTTGCTTGAAACGATATGACATTTTGTCATGCAGTGGCATTCTATTTTTTACCCATAATTCTCAGTGAGTGACAGAGGCCAGGAATAGCACATGG
Source organism: Squalius cephalus (assembly GCF_949319135.1). NCBI lineage: Eukaryota > Metazoa > Chordata > Actinopteri > Cypriniformes > Leuciscidae > Squalius > Squalius cephalus. The sequence goes on along the minus strand of NC_137124.1, from coordinate 53,940,267 downwards.
CAAACGACTTCAGTGTGAGAGATCAATATTGTAGTGAGCTCTTTTAGATATACTGTCACATCTAAACCTGCACAAACGTCTCTGCCACAGTGATAATTCACTCTCCCAGCCGAATGCACTACGGCCGCTGTGGAAAAGAGACGGAAAATTTGCCCACGAGGTAGGTTACAGATGCCACGTTCGGAAATTACACACAGTGTGACGACAAACTTCTTTTAATGATTTTGTGCGCTCAGACTCACCAACAGTCGATGAAGAACAGCTGCAAAATCCCTTTCCTCGTTTCCTCACCGACCTAAAAAGGACACACAAAGAAATAATCATAATCAAACAGCCTTCAATCAAATCTGAAATTCAATTTTCCTCATCCACTTCAATCAGCCGTCTCAAAGAAAACACCAAGGTCTCTAATCTGCAAGCTGACTGATCAACATTCTTACTCGAATATTTCTGACTGGTCCCAATCATTTCTGGCCCCAAGGCCGTACTTAACACCATATAAAATCAACTTGTGAATAAACCTTGTAATGGACAAGCCATGGAAAAGACCAAACCACATCCATGACAATAGATGGCATATTGTACCAAATAACAAAGGTGTACATGGTGACCATAACAGCGTGCACCTAAACGCATATTTGGACACAAAGACGCACAGGGACGAACACCCTCTCTTGGAGATCAGCCATTATTGTGCTCTTTATATTAAAACAATACTTACAAAAGCACAGAAAAATTCAATTGCAAAGTGTACAGACAATGTGTTGAGTACATTCTTTCATTTTCTGGAGATGAGCATAAATTATATTTAGAACGCATTTTGCTTTAAAACCTTTAAGAATGTATTGACTGGGTTGACACAGTTACTGTACAAGGAATTGTGGGAAAACATACAGAGAATTCATCCACTTACCACCAGTCTAATAATCCTTTTTATCACATCTGAATGGAAATATTGAATATTGTGAGACTATAAAAAAAAAAAGAAAAAAGAAAAAGAAAAGAACATGCACTCTATGACACATATTTTAGTGCAATACCTTTACGTGAGGCTAGATTTTCCAAGCAGCTTTGGGGCAAAGTGCTAATTACTGGCTCTCTTTAATAAGAGGGCACAGACTCACACACACACACACACACACATCCAGACACACCAACAGATTTATGGTGCCCCGTGGAGGCAGTAGAGAGGACCCCTGCCTACAAAGGCCCACCACAGCCGAGTGAGATATAGTGAGGTATTGATCCCAATGCCACTTCATTTCGCAATAACTATTACACAATATTCGCTTGCCCGCTCCTGGCCACTGATTTATACTGCCCTGTTATTTGCATTAGCAGTAAGTGTTTTTCTATACCGCTGCTATGGAAGGTCTTCTCAACAGATGAAGAAACACACCCACAATTCATCAATGCATGTTGTGTGCACATGCAAACTCAGGCGCACACCTTTCACTCGGCCTAACATGCATCTCTCCAGGTCAGGTCTGGATTACATTTTTAATCGCCTGGATCCAGTTATTAACTTTAGAAAATAAAATATTTTTTTAGTTTTTTTTTTCAGTTAGCTGGCATGGAAACATTTCATTTAGCTTAACTTGGTGTACTAAATAACAAACAAAAACTGAATAAAAATACAAATATTTAAAACACAAAATATACAACAAAATGACTAAATCCAACTAAAGTGAAAGCCATTTTAAAGAGTTAGTTCACCCAAAAATGAAAATTCTGTCATTAACTACTCACCCTCATGTCATTCCAAAGCCATAAGAACCATAAGATCTTTTTGATGAAATCTGAAATCTTTCTGTCCCTCCATTGACAGCTACGCAACTACCACTTTAATGTTTCATCCATATGAATCGAACGGTTCAGTCTAAACATTTTTAGAAGACAAGATCGCTTTAAATGATGAACAGATTAAATTTAGTCTTGTATTTAAATATTTACATTGATCAGCGGACATAAACAGAAGCTCAACCGAACCAGCTTGACGCTCGAGAACAAACCTCATTGGTTCTTGCTGAAGCTCAAACGTGCTGCGTAACACGAGAATAAACCTCATTGGTTCTCACACGTCAAGCGAACATGCTTGAACTTCCGTTAACCCCAACTGATGTGTGAGTTGATGAATGTTTATATTACTCCTTTTCCACCAAAAAAGAACTGGTTCGGAACCGGTGCTGGTTCAAAGTTGGTTCAACTTGCGAACCTTCTCAGAACCTGTTTGTTTTTCCACTGACTAGAGAGCCCAGCGAACAACGTCGTTACGTCACTGTGTACGTTGCCATACGTCTTAGCTTTCCCAGAAACGCTTGCGTCAACTTTAAGCATAACAATTACAATGGTGGACTACATCGTCTTTCTGCAAATGTTTCTCCTGGCTTTGCGATCCTATATTGGGGTCAGAAGAAGACGTTTAGAACACATTTGTGCTGCTCGTCTGGATTACTATAGACGGAGGTTACGTTCGAGAAGAAGTTCGACAATAACCCCGCCCCCAGCCCCCGACGTAAGCAAAAGAACGGTTCTAGTCCAGCAAAGAGTTGGTGCCGCTTTGGAACCAATTTTCCTGGCCGAGAACCGGTTCTTTGGCTGTCGAAACACAAAGAACTGGTTCGCGAGTAGGCACCGGCTCCGAACCGGCACCAGCACTGCCTTGGTGGAAAAGGGGTATATGTGAATAAAAGCCTAAATTCAATCTGTTCATCATATAAAGCCATCGATTCTCTTCAGAAAATTTAGACTAGACCGCTCAAAAGTAGTAGTTGCGTAGCTGTAAACAGAGGGACGTAAAAATCTCAGATTTCATCATAAATATATTAATTTGTGTTCCGAAGTCTTATGGGTTTGCAATGACATGAAGTTGAGTAATTAATAACGGAATGTTCATTTTTGGGTGAACTCTCCCTTTAAGATCACATGACCAGATGGATCAAACTTATTTCATCTCAATAATTTCCCGTTTTTGGACACTTTTGCTTGAAAATGAATCGTGGCTGACTGTGAATAGCACATTTCTACAATGCCAACTTGGTTTTGCGTGATGTTGCATCCAGGCCACTAAGTGTCAGTATAAAGTCTAACATGACTGCCATATCAGCCAGCACAACATAAAGATTTGAATTAGACTGAATACGCTGGCTGTTGTAAAGTGCTCGATTCATCAGTAATCGGTCAGTATCAGTGGTTTGTGATGCATGTAATCATTGGCTAGTGCCTGCAAGCAGCTCATAGTGCCAGGCCTAAGTCAGCAGACCACCTAGCGTCGGGGGTGCGTATATTCAAGCCGCACGCGTGCCGAGCTACGAAAAGGGAGGGGCGGGTAGGCGCCACGTGCCGAGCTGAAATTCTCATACACGTCCCCTCTGGAGGCGGCTGAGCAATGCCCGCCCGGCTTGCCCACTTCACCACACTAAACAAAAGCACTAAGCAGCCTTAATTGCTACTTGGCTGTTTTGCATCTGGAGGGTGTCAACTCGGCGGTGATATGTAAATCAGCAGCCCCGCCTCCTGCTCCCCCACCCACTGCCTGGGCATAATAAGCTCTTTATCTGCATACGGGGGCGGGCAAACGGGCAGGCTGGCTGCCAAGTTTGCAGGGCTGGTGAGTGTGGCAATGCGGAAAAAGACACTTGTTGCCATAACGCCAGCCTGTTATGCCAAGTAGAGCGGCACGCGGGCAGATGGCTGGGCTCCGCTGGCAAGCAGACAATCAGACGCTGCCACTTTAATACCAGCAGGAGAGAAAAGGCACGTGGCGCTCTGGTCCAACCTGACACACATTCACTTCATTCATGAATAGAGCCCATTCATATGCACAGCCTAGGCTAATTTTATGCTAATGTGGCCATGGGGAGGAGGCAACAGAGTTAAGTGGGTGTTTGTATGTATTGAGAGTGGGCTGTTGGGTGGGTAAAAGGTCTGAGTTAGTCTACTAAATAAACGCAGATTTAACCAGAGATCACAGCAGAAGAGATTTATATATGCTACGGTAAAAAAAAAAAAAAAAAAAAAAAAATGTAGACCTTTTTATGAGATGTTTAATAGAGCTATAATGATTCTGTTTTATTAAAGAATATCATAAGTGACATCAATATAGATAAAAGATTGAGAGCAATTAAGGGCTTTTTCTGGCAGGCTTTCATATCTTCCTTTTTTTTTTAGATGGAGAGGAAATTAAATTTTGGGGCTATTGAAATTTAGTGACTTGATACAAAATGCATATTCATTTTCGATTAACTTTCAGTGGAACAACGCTTGGCAGTCAGTCATAGAAGTCATTAGGTAGAAATATCTCAATATTAAATTAAATCTCACAGAGCTACAACATTAAAAAAAAAAAAAAAACCCTGAAAGACTCCCAACAACATCATCACCTTTGTCACGCTCAGATTTACAGGGTTTAAAGGTAAAGGGTGATGAGCTGAAATGCTGAGCTATTACTCCAGTGTGTGTGTGTGTGTGTGTGTGTGTGTGTGTGTGTGTCAGCACAGGGCATGCTAAAGTCACATCCCCTGGAGCTTTAAGTGTCCCCACGCTCACACCACTCCCATCAACATCTCGACTTAATGCATTTTCTATACCTGCCTGTGTCTCAGCTCTATGGACTCTCCAATGATTTAGAGGCAGCAACAAACCTGTCCCATTTTCAGACGGACATTATTGATAGACTGTCACTTCAGATTGTAGCTAACTGCTAATGGTTATTTTATAGTGCATATGTCAAATCTGATGTGGAGTGTGTTCGTTTATTTATTTATTTTTCCCTTTTCCACCTATCCATGATATTTCCAAGCTGGTGTAGCTAAGCTATACTGTACAGCTAATAATTATCTAGCTTGACATGGTGCAGAGGTTGATTGCAAGCTGTCAAAAAGTGGACTGCTAATTGTGCTAATGGTGTAATTAAACGTATATATATATATATATATAGTATTATTGTCACAATTTCATTTTTCTATTTTTTTCTTTCTATCTTTTATAATTTATTTAATCTTTTTTTGTGGCCATGCCATTCGATGTGTTTATTTCATAAGTTACTCTTTTGTGAATCATTATTATAAAGTAGCCTATATTTATAACAAGAAAAACTGTTTATATATATATATATATATATATATATATATATATATATATATATATATATATATATATATATATATATTTTCTCCAAGACATGCACCAGTGTTGTCATAGATTAACCCATGAGACAACATGAACAAAGTGCGGATCAGCATGTCTGTGTGGCGACTAGACGTTCCACTTATGCCTGGATCTTGAAGGACCCCAATTTTGTGGGTATTAATGACGCACCTGCTCAGGGAGAGGCTTCAGTGTCAGTGAATCACTTTGTGTATCAATGCCTGGCTGGCTGCACGGCTTTTTGTTTCACCACTTGAATCATCAGAGTCGTTTGAAATCAATTTAACAATCGTTCCTGAGAATGATTTGAGTATGTAAATGTGGCCCGGCGGTGAAAAACAGGGTGAGCAGGCAAAGAGAGAAAGAGAGGAAGAAAGAGATGCAGAAGTGGCAGTGAGCATCTATTACTGCATTAAAGAGTCGAATCCTTTAATTCCACTCCCAGCAGGACACTGTGAAAGCAAGAAACAAAAGCAGCGAGAGGGATGCGGACAGACAGAGACATAAAACATATAATTGCACTGATGAATAACCGTCATCAAAAGTAAAGAAAGAACAATGTGAAAAAGAAGGGGGGGGGGGGGGTATACAATACATATATATTACATATTTCACTGGGTTTTTTTTTTTTTTTTTGCAAATCATCATTTGCTATGGGGATATTTCCCCTCAATTAGAGGAACTATTAACTGAACAGACACTGTAGTCAAGCAAATGCTAAATAAAAAAAAACTTCTTTTTTTTTTACATTTTAAACGTTATTTAAATATATTTTTAAAACATTTGTCTAATCAGATTTTGATTTTGATTTTTTTTTTTTTTTAGCTTGATAAGCACAGTGTTCTTTCCTGTGTTAATGTATTTCCCATTGAAGTACTGTAGGAAGTTGGAATGGGATTTAATCAACGGATTTGTTCCTTTTTTTAATAGCCAACAGCCTTTCTTTAGTTTCCACCACAACCATGAGACATTATTTGCTACATGCTAGTCAGAAGGAGGTGTTTTTTTTTTTTTTTTTGAGGCGGGACATTCTCAGGGGCGGGAGCATTTGATTGGACAAAATGAGTGAGTGCAGGATGAGTCATCAATATTTTGGGTCTCTTTTCAGGGAAGAGAAAGACTGTACATTTTAAATGTGGGTTTCTATAAAACTACAATTTTATATGATCTCCAAAACAGAGATGTTATTCAATCGTAACGCATTCCTTCTCGAGAGCCGTGAGACAGCTAATGCAATGACACTTTTTTATTTTTTAGATATGAATCTCTATAAAATCATCGCAAAGTTCATCATGTTGTTTACTTCTGTTGTTCACCAGCAATATTGTAGCAAATACAGTACATTGAGAATATTTGATATACCGGATAGTCTTATTCTAGACATGCATCTGTGTTCTGAGGTTAAGTGAATGAACATACACAAAATGAAGCACAAATGCTGAGAGAAAGACAAAAAAATCAGCAGATTTCAGACACAAGAGGTGAACACAAAAGCTCTGGAAAGATTCAATTAAGCATCATATCCACTGACCTCATTGCCATGGTTACCAAAAAGAAGAAAATATGAATTAAGTCTGCACTAAAGAAGAGAAAAAGATAGAGGAGAAAGACAGATGCAATGTTTATACAGATGCAATGTTTTCAAGAGTAAGTGCAATTTAATAATGTTCAAAACTGTAGACTGTTGCGTCTGTCCTCTCGCTATGCCCCCTCAAACCTCCTGGACATGATCATCTTTATGTTGACATCGAACCCTGGCAGTTCAGTTGACCTTGAAGAGCAATGTCTCGTTCCTAATAATGCACTTTTCATTATGAAACGAAACATTCTGTTCTATGCCTAATGAATGCACAAAGAAAGAGGAATAGAAAACGAGACAAATGAGGGAGACACTCAATTTTCTTCATTCAGTACAGCAATAGAGTAGGGGAGAATAAGCCGTATCAATTTTATTTACATTGTTCTCTAGAAAAGGAGAAATGAGATAAATGTAAAACTAATGCATCTGAACTAAAGTAATCTGCTATCAACTAACATTTTAAGTGACAGAAACGCAGTTTAGAGGTTAGAGGTGTGTGTGTGTGTACGTGTGTGTGTGTGTGTGTGTGTGTACGTGTATATACAGTGAGGAAAATAAGTATTTGAACACCCTGCTATTTTGCAAGTTCTCCCACTTAGAAATCATGGAGGGGTCTGTAATTGTCAGCGTAGGTGCATGTCCACTGTGAGAGACATAATCTAAAAAAAAAAAAATCCAGAAATCACAATGTATGCTTTTTTAACTATTTATTTGTATGATACAGCTGCAAATAAGTATTTGAACACCTGAGAAAATCAATGTTAATATTTGGTACAGTAGCCTTTGTTTGCAATTACAGAGGTCAAACGTTTCCTGTAGTTTTTCACCAGGTTTGCACACACTGCAGGAGGGATTTTGGCCCACTCCTCCACACAGATCTTCTCTAGATCAGTCATGTTTCTGGGCTGTCACTGAGAAACACGGAGTTTGAGCTCCCTCCAAAGATTCTCTATTGGGTTTAGGTCTGGAGACTGGCTAGGCCACGCCAGAACCTTGATATGCTTCTTACAGAGCCACTCCTTGGTTATCCTGGCTGTGTGCTTCGGGTCATTGTCATGTTGGAAGACCCAGCCTCAACCCATCTTCAATGCTCTAACTGAGGGAAGGAGGTTGTTCCCCAAAATCTCGCAATACATGGCCCCGGTCATCCTCTCCTTAATACAGTGCAGTCGCCCTGTCCCATGTGCAGAAAAACACCCCCAAAGCATTATGCTACCACCCCCATGCTTCACAGTAGGGATGGTGTTCTTGGGATGGTACTCATCATTCTTCTTCCTCCAAACACGTTTAGTGGAATTATGACCAAAAAGTTCTATTTTGGTCTCATGATCACATGACTTCTCTGGATCATCCAAATGGTCATTGGCAAACTTAAGACGGGCCTTGACATGTGCTGGTTTAAGCAGGGGAACCTTCCGTGCCATGCATGATTTCAAACCATGACGTCTTAGTGTATTACCAACAGTAACCTTGGAAACGGTGGTCCCAGCTCTTTTCAGGTCATTGACCAGCTCCTCCCGTGTTGTTCTGGGCTGATTTCTCACCTTTCTTAGGATCATTGAAACCCCACGAGGTGAGATCTTGCATGGAGCCCCAGTCCGAGGGAGATTGACAGTCATGTTTAGCTTCTTCCATTTTCTAATGATTGCTCCAACAGTGGACCTTTTTTCACCAAGCTGCTTGGCAATTTCCCCGTAGCCCTTTACACCTTGTGGAGGTGTACAATTTTGTCTCTAGTGTCTTTGGACAGCTCTTTGGTCTTGGCCATGTTAGTAGTTGGATTCTTACTGATTGTATGGGGTGGACAGGTGTCTTTATGCAGCTAACGACCTCAAACAGGTGCATCTAATTTAGGATAATAAATGGAGTGGAGGTGGACATTTTAAAGGCAGACTAACAGGTCTTTGAGGGTCAGAATTATAGCTGATAGACAGGTGTTCAAATACTTATTTGCAGCTGTATCATACAAATAAATAGTTAAAAAATCATATATTGTGATTTCTGGATTTTTTTTTTTTTAGATTATGTCTCTCACAGTGGACATGCACCTACGATGACAATTTCAGACCCCTCCATGAAGTGGGAGAACTTGCAAAATAGCAGGGTGTTCAAATACTTATTTTCCTCACTGTATGTATATGTGTATATATATATTATAAACAATCCACTTTAACATAAATTTCAAAACAATTAGACACGCACACACCAAAAGAGGTGCCTTTCCAAATCACAGAGAGAGGAATATAATTAGCCCGTTATAAACATGCAATCGCAAAAAAATCATACCCTGTTTTAGGGGTTGACACATCTTACCCCTACAGCTTCTTGTCAATGACAAACCAACTTTACTGAATGAGCTTCCTCTTGTTGTCAATACACATATATCCTTCTACAATAGTCTAGTCAGCACTCTTAAAACATTCCAAAAAGTTTTTTTTTGTTGTTGTTTTTTTCGCAACGATGCCATAGAAGAACCCATTTTGGTTTTCAAAATTGAAAAGAACCATTTTTTTTTTCTTAGAGTGAAGAACATTTCAATATTCTAAAGAACCCTTGTGCAACAAAAAGTTTAAGGTTCTTCATAGAACCATTAATGCCAATCAAGAGGCTTTATTTTTAAGAGTGTATGATTGCATGCATGTTGCTATGAGAGTTCTTCCTCTCTGCGCGTGTCTCCTTGAAGGGGTACACATCTATGTTTCTGATCCAGAAAAAGAAGGGAAAGGAGAGAGACAGTAAAACAAATTCCACATGCATATTGCTACAGACACTAAAAAATTTTGACAATAATTTTCAATCATCCTGAGCCGTGGTGCACTGCTTTGGCGTATTTGGCTGCACGGCGCTGAGGGGGGAAAGTTGAGCATTGTTCTGTTTGATGAAACTGTGGAGTGTTTGCTCGCTGTCTGCAGGGACTGTCTTGAAAACAAGCTATCTGAAAACTCCCCCCGCTGTGCGAAATGTTAAATAAACAAAGGCACGGATAAACAAAATCCCTCCATTTTAATGTCACCGAGAAGAAAGACCATGTTTTAATGCTAAGATTGCTGCTGGAAGCGAAAGTGCTGCCGACACAGTTTTATATGAAGTTTACACATCAGTGGGATCTGGATTATAATCACCTTTAATAATTATAAGGTTATGAGAAAGTAGAATGACAAAAAAAAAAAAAGAGAAAAAGGCGCATCACAAAAAGCTTTCATTGAGTTCAGTGCTGAAAGACACTCATCAGAGAAATGATTCATTGCGACAAACTCTCAAAGAAAACTCACGTGCACCATTCAAGGAAAGTGTTTAAATATACTCAAGTGAAATGTTTTAGAGATTTAAAATATCTTCTGAAAAAAAAGAATAAGCAAAGCTGTGTGATGGTTGTTTAGCAGAAGGACGACTTCATTGCTCAAAGGGTGCTTTTTCATAGCTCAGGGGATTTGTAAGTTGTGTTTTATTTAAGCATCAACTTTTTCCTCAGATGTTTCTTCTAAAGTTCCTAAATTATGAGAAATAAAGATGTAAACAAATGAAACAATCTCTGACATGAAGCAATAAAGTGAATGTGGATATCAGCTCGGATCATCTGTTTTTTTAAAGAATTAGTTCTTATCGAAATCTTACAGACTTGGCAAATATGAGCACAGTTTGAGATTATTGAGATCTCTTCGAGAAACATGTGAAATCACCAAGGTATTTTACCTCAAAAAGAAATATCTGAGGAGCAGAAGATGTAAGAAATTTAATTTCGGTCTAGGGGAACAATTGAGATCTTAAAGAGATTTCATTTCTTTCCTATGGGAGAGGATAATGGGTATTCAGTATGCCACACTATAGGATGTCTATAGCTCAATGATGTTTTATACAAATGTTGCTCTGTCATACTGACCTTTTTCCAGGTTCTTCCATCTCAGCTTAACTTAAACTAAAACAATATAACCCCATGGTACAGTGTGTCATGCAGGTGAAATGTGAAATTAGCACTAGTCCGTTTGCTACAGACTCCATGAAGAACCACGTGATCAGAAACAATTTAATTCCCCAGCATCAGCCATCTCCACCTGATATGCTCCTGCAAGGTCATTAAGCTCGCCCTTGAAGGTCATGTGATTAATGAGCGGCACAATCTCTGCGCAATAACGTGTATGAGCACGGCTCATATTCAATGGGCAGAAGGGCCCGAGAGAATGAATAGCCACAGACAATCAAGGTCTTCACACTGCTGAATCACATGTAAACAAAGCATCACATTTCCTAATTAGTTTCAATTAGCTTAAATCTGCTTCTGTTTACACAATTAAAGATGGTCAAAGTCATACGAGAATGTCTGAGGATCATAGACTTAAATGGGAATCAAAACAGGTACTAAATGTAGCGTCAATATGTACAAACCTAAATACATTTGACAGTATATTGCTTGTTTTAACCCGTTTAGTGCACTTTGTATGTTTTCAACAAATATACGGTCCTTTTTGTCACTTTGTATAAATCAACACTGCCTAGGATGTTTGGAAGTCGGATTCATTTTAGCTCACCTTTTCTATCAGACAGTTCTTTGAAAAGAACTTATTGAAAAATGATGCACACACACATTTTAGTTATATATACACATGTTGCCAAAAGCGTAGCTTAAAGTTGAACTACTTTAAAATGAGTAATTATTTTAAATGTACGAGTAGTTGTAAAGCTACAGTTTTACATATTAGCAGATCCTCCCGTCACACAGTTTAATTAATGCTGACAGTGTGGAATCACGCAGACTTCACAGCGCATCATAAACACTGATTACTCACGTCAATGCCTATCAATGGAGTCCAACTGATTGATTCAATCACAGGCTCCAGAATTGGGTAAAAACATGTATAGCTCTGCTGAATATGGCACAGTTAAAATATGATTTTTTTTGTTCAAATAAGTTGGTTCTCAATAAATAAATGTGTCTCGGCCTTCTCATCATCAACACAAAACCTTTATCTTTAGCATAGGCATTAATGTCACTAAAATTGCCAATATTGCAATCATTTATTTTTAAAATAAAAACAATAAATTCGTTCATAGTTTTTGACAGTTCTGAGGGCAAGGATGGAGAAACTTTAACATTAGCAAAAGAAAACAAAAAAGTCATCTTTTGATTTCCTTAAAAAAAAGTTTGTTAGGCTTAATATCAAAATGGTTCCCCTGGATCCTACTTATAGGGACCCACTGGCCTACAAGAATTCCTGGTTGGGAATCACTTTCATAAACCACAATACAAAAAAAAAGGGAATAAGGCAACAAAACAAAACTAAAAAAATTGGTGAATAGACAAAGATGATGCAATGCATCTTAGAATAGAACATTCACGAAAAATCCGGAAGGGACACAGAGCAAATGCTTATTTCACACTTACTTAAGAGCAAGTGAATGGGGAGAGAGAAAAAAAAAATAGGAGAAAAGGAGTGTTAGAGGAATAAACTCAGCTCTGAGGTTGAGTGCAATAATGGTTCCGCTCTTCAGCCACCTCAAACCCACTGCATCAGGAAGTGAAGAAATAAAATCACGTCCTTCTCACACACACACACACCATGAACATGCCCACCGTGTTGCAATCTCACCTTCAATTTAGTGCGAAAGAAACCACCGGTGTTGTCCTTCTAAAGATGCAGATGCATCACAAATTTAGCCCTGACTAATTCCTGAAAACTGTTTCCAGCAAGTTTCCATTTCTTACTTTAGCATAGATGAAAATATTGTAAAATGTATTTTTCTCTCTCTCTTTCTCTGAAATGTCAGAGCTTCAGAACCCCTCTTGACCCACAGTGCTGAGAAACTCCCTCCAGATTCAAGAGCTCATGATTTTTTAACAATCAGATCATGTGAAACAAGTGCATTTTTAATACTATATTACAAACTTTTTTTCTTTAATCTGTCATATTTAAATGGCATCACATTAAAAAAAAAAAAAAAACCAGAATGTACACACACACACAAACATTTGTTTCACTATATTAGTGAGGACATTGCATAGACTTCCATTGATTTTATATCAGGTAAATGATATTTTCTATGGCCTAACACTAACACTAACCCTACTTATCACAGAAAACTCATTTTACATTTTCTAAAAACATAATTTAATTTGATTTATAAGTGGTTTTCCTCAACGTAGGGAATACCTGAGCCACACACACGTCTCGTTAACTATCTTTGTGGGGACTCTCCATAGACATGATGGTTTTTATACTGTACAAACACTAACCCTACCATCACAGAAAACTTTCCGCATTTTTACATTTTCAAAAAAACTCATTCTGTATGATTTATAAGCTTGTTTCCTCATGGGGATACCTCAATTTAGGTCCCCAAGGTGACACGAGTCCCCATGAGTCTGTGCATTCAGTCCCCACCGGGATAGAAAAACATGTACACACACACACACACACACAGTTATTTATATATTGTAGACATGATAGGCTGATAAAATATAATTTTAAACAATATGGTCACTATTTTAATAAAGAGAAATAGCCATTTTAAAATATCAAAATTATCATATTATTGTTATATTCGGATTATTCCAATTAGCCAAAATCAGACTCATTTAAGATAGATAGAAAGATAGACAGATAGATAGATAGATAGATAGATAGATAGATAGATAGATAGATAGATAGATAGATAGATAGATAGATAGATAGATAGATAGATAGATAGATAGATAGAAAGAATTAAATTGACTTATAGAGGAAAAAAGAAAATGGTGACATGTTCAGTGTGTTCAGGCTTTCTTGGAGCATGATCATGATGTGTGTAATACGTGCAGGGGCGGAGAGAGTGAAAGAGGAAGTGAGGCCATGCTGAGAGAGGGAAATGGGCTAGAGGACATTTCACGCTCATAGTGGCCAGTGAATTGGAATGACTGCAGCGCGGCATGATTTGAAGGTCAGGAGATAGTGGATTATATTCCAGAGGTAGAGAGAAGAGGCGGATGACGGGGAGGGGGATGGAGGAATAAACACACTCTCCTCCCCTCCTGCTTTCGGTCTTTCTTTCTATTTCTCTCTATTTCTTTCTTTTCGCATTATTTCTTTGTTTCCCCCCCCTCTTGTCTTTTTTCCCCGATTACAGGACAAGAAGGCAGAATGAAAACACCAAGGCACCAAACCGACAGCCATTAGTCTCACACATCACGTCCCATGTGCGCGCACACACACACACACGACACGCTGAGAAATCTCATTTTAGTCTTCTCTGACGTACTACCTCCCCATACTGGCTACTAACATCTACCCCCAGCCCAAAAGAGAGAGAGAGAGAGGCAGAAAAAGAAAATGTGTTTTACACAAACAATAACAGCGCTATCAGGCAGAGCGCAGCATTCCGAGAGCGTGATTTAATAAAAACAGAGCGGGATTGAATTATCATATTTTAACTGGATGTGTGTTTCAGTTAGAATGTGTGATTCAGGCCTACAAATGATCCGAACGCTTCTGCGAGGTGCAAGACAGCCCTCTCTCTTCCTCTCGGTGCTTCTCAAAAATGGAAAAGAGGCGGACGAGGGGGGGAAGACAAAGAAGGTAAACTAATAAGCCCTTTGGATATCAGTGACATAGAAAATAAACCGAGATGGCTGGAAAGCCAAAGCTCTTGTTTGATCTGGCTGCACGTACAGTATGAGTGTATCACAGAAGCCCAGACACGAGAGTTTGATGAGGATTATCCACATGAGTGCAGTAATCAGATGGAATGAGATGCGAGATGAGCATCTGTATTTGCCCCAGACGGCGCGATCGCTCCTCAGACCCTCTGAGGGATTTTACACATTCGACTAACATGGAACAGAACAGAACAGCACGGCACGGTGGAGGAGCAGCAACAACAACAACAAGGAAGCACAACAAACACTGTGACGGGGATGTCAGGAGAAGACGTGCAAATCAAGCAAACTTGTGTAATTAAATTAATTCCAGACGCACGCCAACTTTTTTTTTCTTTTTGTATCTGCCTTGGGCGTTCTGCGTCTCTTTCGTAATGATGTCCTAACACAAAACAAACAGCAGGCGGAACATGAAAGTGCTCTTTTTTCTTCCACCTATCTAACTCTAGCATTCCGGTTCTTCAGTTCAGGATTCTTAGGATTAAAGATTAAGGTTTTTTTTTTTTTTTTTGTGCACTGGTGTAAATTAAATTCAGGAGGCCACTTTTAGCAGACGTCACAAAGGGGTTGAGCAGATTCTAGATTGTTGTGCCTGTGCTGATGCATGTAAACATGCACATCAAAAAACAAGCAACCAATCCACGGCTCCTGGATGCTCTGTCAACGCGGACTGAGATGTCTTATAGGCAGAGAACAGGTGTCAATCATCTCGTGCAGCCAATAGGCTCGTCTCCTGCGAACGCAGCATGCTGGACTCGCACGCTTCCTTGTGAGCACCAAGATACAGGATTTAAAGAATTTGAAACGGGCACCAAAATCATGCCTGGATTTTAATATACTTTAATTCACAACACATTCTTTTTAATACTGTAGATCAGTGTCATTAGTAGGCTATTGCACCGATTTCATTCTGATCAACTGAAATATTGCCAGCAGCTCAGATAAGCACATCTCTAACCAGAACATCCACATGTCCTCGGGGCAGCACACAACACACAAGAGAAATGAACACAGTTCAGACACCGCCTGGAAACACAAGCTCCAATTCAAACCTATTCTTAATAAATAAATGCAACTAATGATATCCTCACTAAAATACCAACAAATGCAATAAAACATTTTTAATATAATATTGTATCAAGTTTTAATTTGCTTTTCTCTCTTTAAAAAAAAAAAAGGAGAATTAAATTCAATTTGTTCTACAAAAGAAAATGACTAGTAGGTCATTAGTAGGGTTTATATGACGATTAATTATAAATTGATTATACATCAAATAGATTAATTTATGTTAATATCGTTTATTTTAATTAATTAGTTTATATTAAATTACATTAACATGTTACAATATACAGCAAATTAATATTTGAGGTAAATTATTAGAATCAAGAATCATATTCATTTAGACAATTTATAATGGTAACACTTTACAATATGGTCTCATTCGTTAACATTAATGTATTAACTAACATGAACTAACAATGAGCAATACATTTGTCACAGTATTTATAGTTAGTTAATATAAATCCAGCTGTTAATTGTTTGTTCATGTTAGAACACAATGCATTAACTAATGTTAACAAATAATACATTTGATTTGAATAATGTATTAATAAAATGTTGAAATTAACAAAACCTTATTGTAAAGTGTTACCTTTATAATCGGTGTTAAATAATAATTATTACCAAATATGGTTCATATATTATATGTATACAACCAATTTGTGTTGTTAATGTACACTGAATTGCCAGAACTTGTGCCATGTAGATTGTAAAAAGCCAATAATATCTCTGCCGCCATGATGGTCACCGTCACTTTACCACAAACACCACAACTACAGACTGAAATGACACACAGAGTGACAGTAACTAATATAAACCATCTGAATGTGATGCTTAGACTGAACACATTTACATTAGCAGGTCAATCTTCAGTTCACAGTTCAATAGGGTCAGCGTATGAAGCCACAGCACATGCGTGGAGCATCTCTGGCCTCTCCCAGACGATAAGACGGGATAGAGGCCGGCCACGCTGTTCTCGTCCATATGAATGACTGTCTGTGTTAAGCCCCAAAAAGCTGTCATTAATCCTGGATTTGAGGTGCAGAGCCGAATTTTGGTCATGTTATCAGAGCAGAGCCGAAAACCTCCATATTTACTAGCACAGCTGCACATCAGCTAACTGGCTAAATCAAGGCCGTGTCCTGGGAACACTACAATACTACCATTTAATCGAAATATTACAGTTTATGTCAAATTCTAATTTTATTTAAAAAGTATTATGCAAGTAATGTTTCCTAATACTAAGAAGGATACTTGCTCAAATTCTGTACAAACACACAATTTTTTGCGGTGTAATAATTACAAAAGCCTAAAATGACATTTGAATGCACATTATGATTAGAAATACATGGTATAGTATAATATAAATATATGTGAAACTATCTAAATCGAATCAAATTGGAAAAAAAATGTACAGTATATATTGCACGTATATTACACAACAAAATACTATGTAATAGTTATACAGTGTTGTGATGCAACCCTCATCTCTTACTTTCTTTCTCTCTACCCTGACACAAGCAGGCCAAGCTGAGATCCCAGCTACTGATACAGCCATCCACTCCAACCAGTACAGAGACCTGGACCACCGAACATACACACATGCACTTAAATCATGCAGTAATACACTCTGTCAGCAGACATGGCAAGAAATGGGCACATACGTAAACACAAAACAAACCTGGGCCCTAAAATAGCATTGAAAATGACGCACGAACACACGATCTTTGATCAAAATCAAAAGCTGAAGCGTACGAACACACACAGCAATGACTATATAGTTATCTTAGATTTAAAGTGCTAGCCTACGTATGTATGCAAGTGTGTGTTCATTCTGATGAATCTGCCTGTAGAGTTAGAGCCATGAAGTAAGAATTTATCATCTTAAGACAGCCAGATGAGGACGCACACACACTTGCACACACTCGACTGGAGGAAAATCAGAGCTCGCCGGCAGCAACTCAAGCTACACACAAAAACACATGCTGTGAAATCCAAATCATGCTCTACTCTTGCTGGTAAAACTCAGCCACTGTTTCATAGTGTGTGTGTGTGTGTGTGTGTGTGCATGCGTGTGTGTGTGTGAAAGCACTTGTCCTCTGAGTATCTCCGTGCAGAGTTTTCAGTCTAGAGGAGAGCGGATGCAGCACAGCACACCATGTGGTTTGGAAGCAGAATTATTTCCTTTTTACATCTCACATATGTTTGCAATTTTACAATACAGCTGGTGTTAACATTTAGAATAAATAAGATTAAATAGAAAAACCCAACTTCATAATGCTTCTGCGAATCAACCGATGCTTAAAAACATATTAATATAGACTAACTTTTACACATTTGCTCTAGCGTTTAGCGTGAGGCGAGCGGGAAGTCTCGCAAGGGTGTATCTCGTCGTGCTGTGTTAATATGTGTGTGTGAGCATTCAGTCCTCCAGCCAGACTGGGTGCTGCTTATTTCTCCATCACAGCTCAAATGGGCTCCCGCGCTGAAATAAATCACTGTCGCCACAGAAATGCAGCGACAGCCATGATAGATGGCTGAAATGTGTGTGTTGATGTCTTTAGTGTTGCCGACAATTTGGTAAATCTCGCCTATTCCATTGCATGTGGGGTGCGAGGCATCTGAATGTTGACACGAACTATGAGAAGAGGCCCATAGAGTAACATCAGCATGACACAACAAGTCAATTTGAACTTTGTCCTGTCAAAAA
Source organism: Squalius cephalus (assembly GCF_949319135.1). Classification (NCBI taxonomy): domain Eukaryota; kingdom Metazoa; phylum Chordata; class Actinopteri; order Cypriniformes; family Leuciscidae; genus Squalius; species Squalius cephalus. The sequence goes on along the minus strand of NC_137124.1, from coordinate 53,922,144 downwards.
ATCAGGTGTTTGAATGTACAAGTTACAATTACTAATGAATAATATGAAAAAGGTGAAAATTTACAATCAAAAACATTCATAAGGCTGTAGTTGACAGCGAGTGAAATCCATGTTCAAGGGGGAAAGTGTTTTCTTTTCCTGTAAAAAAGGCCTGATGTGTGTGTGTACACAATTACTAATGTAAATAATACGGTAAAATGTTAAAAAAAAAATTTGTCAAAAATTGTTTACTAAAGCGTTCATAAGATTGTAGTTGACGTTGAGCTGGAATCCATGTTCAAGGGTGAAAGTGTGTTTCTCCTGACGGAGGGTTTCACCCATGTGCGTTCGGGTCATGAGTGCAGTGACCCCCGTGTGTAATATGTCAACGCTGTGTACGTAAGTCCTGCGTACGGCACGGCTGTCCGTCACGCAGACGCATCACTATGACTCAAATGGTGACTTAATATATTTTCCTGAACACCCCCCCCCCCCCCTCCCAAATCTTTGTATCTGACCAGTAAGCCAGCCCCCCCCCCCCAGTGCCTAAATATAGACCCCGACACCCCCGTCACACACAAACAGAGACACAACACCCCGTTTCTGACTCAATCAGATCTATAACGCTACAAACACGAGACATTTTTGTCTTTCGCACACATAAAACCTGCGACATGGCACCTGTGAATTTGCAGACACTTATAATGGCAGTTGGCCTGCTCCTGAATCCAAAGCCCCCCAACAAGCCAACGCTCACACCTGGCAGGATCAAACAAGCGTGCACTCCCCACAAACTCTCTTACAATCAATACTTTCAGCCAACACCACGCAGCAGTCCCAGCTCCATCACACACACACACACACACATACAGAGAGAGAGAGAGAGAGAGTGGAACAGCACTCCAAAGAGCAGAAAGCAGTGTACTGACCTTTCTGTCTCTCTCCTTCCTTTCTTTCTTGCCCTCCTTGACGTCCAATCCACACTTGTCTTCTGGCTGCTGGTGCTGGGGCTACAGTAGTAGAGGAACGGTAGTGTGTGAGTGAGAGAGAGTGAGTGATCCTGCTCAACCTGACTAGAGCGGGCGCATTAGTGTGATTTCACACCCAGGCTGCAGCCCTGCCTACTGTCCTGATGGGGTTCCTGAATGTGCTGCTTATTTAGAGAGCCGGCGTGCTGTACCTGGGCTTGCAGGCAGGCTGCTTAAAGCAAGAGCCAACATCTAGAGTGCATAATACCCCCACTCTCTCCCTCTCTCCGTGTCTCTCTCTCTCTCACTCTCTCTCTCTCTCTCTCTCTCTCTCTCTCTCGCACACACACACACACACACACACAAACACTAGTACGCTCTCCTAGTCGCTGGCTGGCTGGAGAGGTAGACGCCGGCTCTGGCGTTCACGCAACCGCACGCGTACCTTTGGCGGAGCCGGTGCGAGAATACACACATGCAGATTTCTTTTCTTTCTAAGTGTTTAGAAGACAATTTCGACAAGGGATTGCTCCCAATCTACTTGAATGATCCAGATGGATGAGTTATAATATGCTTTCTAGTCTCTTGCTTTTCTTGTTTGTCTGATTCTGGTTATTTTAGCCTATTATCGAGCTGCCACATGTTTTTGCAGAGGGACTGCCTCACTCTCTTTCGGATTCGGTCCCTCGACCGCTTGTCTCTGTGGGACGCGGCGGAGGGGGGCGGATGGGTGCACTAAATTGTGACTCAGGCTGAATGTGTATTAGTCAAATTTATTATTTATTGCCAAGCCGCATTCAGTTTTCCCCCCTTCCGCACACACGGATAGATGGAAAAGGGGGATGGATGTGTGTGTGTGTGTGTGTGTGTGTGTGGGGGGGGGGGGGGTAGGGTCAAGGGTGCGAGGATTTTATTGTGGGGGGTTTGAGATATAGCCAGTGGTCATGATTTGGTGAGCGAGGCCTAGAGGGAGGTGAAAAGAATATATAAGATATTAATTTAATTTATTTATTTATTCAGCCAGTCCGCATGCCTTATCAGGCCGGTGTCTCTTAATGACATCACTGGCAGCTTCTCCAAGCTGTCCAAAATCACCCTGCCTCTCATTTTTCTTCAAAATGACTTCAATTCATTGTGTGTGTGTGCGCACGCGCCTGTGTGTGTGCGAGTGTGGTACTGCCTATATCTAAAATTGAGAATAATGCTATCCAATGGGTCCACACTTTCACGCAAGATAGCCTCAGTTCCCAAACTATCAAATAAATCAGGCAAATAAATAAAAAAATAAGTAAACCTAAATGGTCAATAAAAATATCTTCTTTTTAAATTCTTGAATAAATATTATTAGATAAAATATCAGTTTAAAAAAATTTTAAATAAGAAAAAAAAAAAATTGCAGTACATTTCCTCGCCCGGGTTGGGCTTGTTTTTTTTTTTTCTTTTCATTTTTGCTTATTAGTATGGTTGAATTTGATAAGCAAAAGTCAGCAGCAAAGACAGTGGTTAATAAAGTGAGATTAAATACATAAAGGTTTCTGTAATAATCTGAGTTTGCATTTCACTGTTTTTACTCATTATTAGCCATACTGGATCTGTTTTTGTGTAAGTGAGATGATAAAACGCCGGGATTTCAAGACTAATGTTGATTGAACATTAACAACATGAACAAACAATGATTTCTCTCGGAGACAGGAGAGCTGTCAGTCAATAAATGAAAATGTAACTTGCGTTACTTCTTTGAAAAAGTAACTCAGATGTTTTGTTGCAAATTTAAAAGTAATGCATTACTTTACTAGTTACTTGAAAAAAGTAATCTGATTACGTAACATGTAATGTGTCCCCAGCAAACAACATATTAATATCGGTTTTCAATGATTAGGTTGCATTATTCATTTTTTTAGTCAAGAATCACTGGTTTTAGCTACTCTTACAGAGCTAGGCAACAGGCCCCTGTAGGCCAAAAACAGCAGTCCTAGAAAACCCAAACCACACACTAAACCAATGATTCATATTTCTTTCAAGCTCGGACATAACCACAAACCCCATCCTTCACAACCCAGATATCAGACGTCAGACCAACGACCAGCACACCTCACATAACAAGGCACGTCGAAGTAAAAAAAAAAAAAAGTATATAGAGAAAGCCGCCTCGGTTCTTGCCTTTCCCCCAAACCATCTGAATGGCTCATTCTGGTGAAGTTCAGAAAGCCATTGTGTGCGGGTAAGATGAGGGTGCGGAGGAAATAGTCACAGCCATTTCAGCACAACCATTAAGGCTTAGAGTAGAACAGGTACTATTACAACTCAATCATTCTAATACACTCATAATCATCCAAATTTTTATACATCAGTTTTAAAAGCCATGGTTAAAAAAAGAACTCATTTCCCTTACAGAGGTAATTTAAGTGGAAGAAAGAAAGAAAGAAAGAAAGAAAGAAAGAAAGAAAGAAAGAAAGAAAGAAAGAAAGAAAGAAAGAAAGAAAGAAAGAAAGAAAGAAAGACTTTTTCCAAGGTTCAGGAAAGAGGGAAAAAAAGATTAGAATGGAATGGAGGGAGGAGGTGGTGGAGGATATTCGTGAATCCCTCAGTAGTGCTGTCATCTTCAGCATTTTACAAGCCCACTGAGATATCCATTGGCTAAAATTAACACGAAGGACAATTAATATTAATAAGGGTGCCTGTGTTGGCAGGGACTTTTAAATGGGTTAAGTACAACTGCCCGAGCTGACGGGGTGGGGGAGACCTGTTAACGCTCATTCTCAATTAGCTTTCTCTGAGGAGAACTCGTCTGGCACACTATAAATGACTAACCAACCCTCCCTACACACAATTACCTGCCCCAAACCTCAACCAGTCCAACATCACACTCACACGGACGCGGCAAAACACTTAACATGACACAACTCCAGTCAGGACCCTCTCTGCCTCCATGTCTCCACCTGTCTCGGCTCTTTCTGTGACTGCCTCTTTTCTTTCCTGCTGTTTTTGAACTTTCAATTCTCCTGAACAGCATTATGATTATATATTATTAATATTTCTGAATTATTACTCATTTTCTCCCTAAAAATGGAGTGCTTTAATTCACATTTGAAGTACTCATCAAGGCAGTGTGGCGAAATGAATGTGGACGGATACATTATATTTGCAAAAAATGCAAAGAGCACATAAAATATATATGGAAATAATAAAATATTAAGTATTAATTTCAAAAAGATAATTTGCTCAGGCCAAAATTGCCTTTTCATTAATCCCACCTTAGTTCCTCCCCCCCTTTTTTTAACTAAAGACCTGAAACTTTCACAGAGTTATTAAAGATATTCTCTTTTCTATTAAAAAAAATATTCTATTGTCTTACACCAAACTGAATAATCTGAATGTGGGGACATCTACATGTCTCTGTTTGATTTAGGTGCAAATAATTACAAATATCTCACAGTAGTAGACATTCATTTTATAAAGGTTGAGTATCATGCCATTTTTAGATCACTGTAAACAGCGATGTTGTGCTTCATGAAAACTCATGCTCTGCTCATGCTCAGTAGTGGCGTCCATTCCTAACATTACAGCCATTTTAAACAGCAGACTGGTGGCCGGTGACATTTCTTATGTGATGGTGTCAGTTCATGTTTAACCCATAGAAAATATGTGAAGGGAGACACTCTACCGTTGTGTGTGTGTGTAGGTCGCAATAGAGAATGACCGGCCAATAAGAACACTCATACACTGACTGTGTGAATGACTCATGTGCCATACTGTGACCCCATTAGGACAGCAAGGTTATGGGTCACAGAGTGAAGTATTTTCTGACATAGATACAGGGGGAGAAAGAAAGACCAGACAGAGAGATTATAAGCAGAGCAGGACTCGAAACGTTCTTTTGAACCCGTTCTCCGGTTGAACTCGTCCGTTCGCAAATTGGACTTGCAAAAGCTTTCCATGTCAACAATTCACATCAATTAGTAAACAAATATTTTATGATAAGAAGCAAAAATTGTCATTACAGTCATTAACTTTAAAAATTGTAGCCTTCCCATTTGACTTTTAAGTCACTTGCTTTTAAGACTTTTATCCAGAAAAACTAAATAGAAAATTATTTAAAATCACTATCAACAATTGAAATAAACTCAAAATAAATTTGAATATTAGATGAAAAACTTAAACGAAAATTAGAAATGGTGCAACTAACTGGATTAAAATAAGATGCAGTAAACTACTAAAACTAAAAGGGAAATAAAAATAAACAAAAAAATTAATAAAAATGACAAACGCACATAAAATTACTGAAACTTAAACTAAAATGAAATCATACGCCAGTGATTTCCATATGAACTCGAATTCTTCCAAGACCAAATTATCGGTGCTATTTAATAGATAAAATTGTATAGTTCTACTCTGTATCAAATGTCTCTGTATGTCTCTTTATCAGAAGTTTCTCCAAAAATTCCTTAGAAGAAATAAAAATGAATAATAAAATTGATAATCTACAGATAATTGAGAAGTCCATGCTTTTTTGAGCTATGAAACCAGGTAATAAAACAAACAAACAGAATGAACGAATGAACAAAACAAACAGTTCGAAAGAACCGATTTGCGGAGTAAAGCCATCGTTCTGTCACGGAGACCCCGATGGCTTTCTGAAGAGCTTTCCATTGTCTGGAGTGATGAACTTGAGGTTCAAGCTTTCAAGCCAAGGGGTGTGTCTGTCTAATCCTGACCCCCTGCAGCCCCTCGTTCCCCCACCCCACACACACACACACGCTCCAGCTGACGCCTGCCCCGATGACCAGCACTGAATAAAACACCCCGTAATGAGACAGGCCACAAAATGGCTCCTGCACCAGCAGATATAACTGATGCCGGACGAGCGAGGCAGGAAAGAGAGAGACAGAATGGAGAGCAAAAGACTGAAAAACAGCAAAAAAGGTCACATCGCTGCTTTCAATACTTCCTCTTTTCAATCATTTCCTCTCTTCCATCTGTTTTTTTCCCTGTGCATTTCACTTTCACACCTTCTATTTTCCTCAGCAGTCATTTTCCTCTTCCCTCTCTCCACTCCGCACGAAAATACTTATTGAGGAGACAAAGGAAGGGAATGTAGGGAAGAGACAGGTGGCTGTGTCTGAGGGATGAGAGAATCAAAGGAGTGAAATCCAGTCTTCCCTCTTCATTGAGCATAATAATAAAAGGTTGCAGGGTGAAAAAAATGGCTTTCTTCTACATCTGGGATGGTAACACATGGAAGAAAGAACAAGCTCTGTTGCTTCTCTGTGTTTTTATTTGCCCCTCCTTCTCCAGGACGACCTCAATCTACCAAATGCCCGGTACACAATGTACGATTTTGGGCTGTCCCAGACGAAAGATGACCAATGGTGGCTATTTCTGTGGCCGTGGCTCCTAAACGCTGGTCCTACGTCGTACAGTGAGACAGCCGTTGTCAGTTTTGCGAGCAAAGATAGCCTGCGATCATTTTCTGACCGTCTCAGAAATTTAGCATGATCATCTCACAGCGTGTTTGCTGCAACAACCTTGTACGACCTATGGTGCTAAAACTTAAAAACCTCAAACTCCATAATTGACATGCCAAGTTGGCCTCTTTTCCCTGGCCATGACCACGTTCATGTTCTCCTCTTTTGCTTCCTCCTCTTTTTTTAAGAGCACATAAAAACCACGATTGCCAAAGTGCGACTTGCTCTATTTGTTTACCGCTATTCTATACTAGGGGTGTAACAATATATCGCGTCATAATATATCGCAATACAAAAATGCAACAATATGTATCGTGGATAGTGACAATATGTATTGTGTATAGTTCACCCAAAATAAAAATGACTGTGTGAGAAAAAATTCAAGTTTACAGAGTTTTAGTGTCAGTACTACATTAAACTACTAATGTTGAATATAATATATAAAATGCATATTGGAATATTTGTGGGTCCTGATAATGCCAAATGTCTTACGTTACCAGTAAAAAGTGGCGTACATTATTTTAAACATATCTAGTGGTGACAGAGTGCAGGCATATTTGTCTAAAATAATTCTGTATTTTCAGCTTCAGAATCATGAATATTTTTATTCTGGTGTCACCATCGTCCTGTGCATTGGGTTATCAGCACCAAGCCTATTCATTTCAACCCCTAATGTAATACCAAATTTAGCATTTTAATCAACGGTACATTTTGATTGCCTTTTACCATATGTCTTGCTGTATCGCAATAATATCGTACCGTGAGTTCAGTATCGTGGTATGTATCGAATCGTGACATGAGGGTATCGTTACACCCCTATTCTATACTAACTTGCGTCGTAGCCTACGGTTCAATAGGTGTCATCACTGTACAGTCAACATACATGTCGTACCCAAATTTATTAGATCCATGTCGTACAGTGTGATTTGTAAAGATCTTATAGGATTGACGAAATCGCAAATTCTGTAGCAGTGTCCACTCCTTTCCATCCTTTCACTAGTCATTTTCTTGTTTACATTGATTCAGGCCTTAGAATGCTCCAAATGCACCTCAACTGTTTTATTTTTATAAATAGCTTAAAGAATATAAATGTTCCCTGACTGGATCTCCAGAGACACGTGGTCCCGAATAAATCTGTAAATCATTCCATCTGGAAGATGAACGGTGCGTTTCGGACTTCATTGGCTCTGGTTTCGGTGCGAGACCTCCAGCGTCCCCACCGGGGAGGACGTGGTGGACGGGCTTTGCTTGGTTACAGCCACGCAATTGAAGCTAAGTGCACTGACCTCTGCTCTCTCTTACATGCACATTCATACAGCTGTCCAAAGATGAAAATTTAAGCGGCAAACATTTTTTTTTTCAAAGCCCAAACATTGGTGTATATGCATGCATGCAACAACAGGATACATGACATCAACCCATCATCAACACTAAGAGATGCTAGATGCTATTATCCATGTGATAAGTGTTGTGCACTATTTAGAGCATTTAAGTCATTAGCTGCTGTTTTCGACAGCAATTCACACACTTCATGCTTTTCTGTCTGGGTCACAGGTTCAAGAGTTCATTATGATATGCATCACCCTCACACACGCGGACAAACACACACACACACACACACAGCATCACTCCAATTTGATTTCTGATGCCATACACAATCACACTGCGAATAACTTGTTTCTCAAACTGGAACGTGAGACAAACAAATTCTCTGTTTATCGAAATGACAGGCAATTAAAGCCAGCTTAACCTTGGGCCACCGTGCTTAATTAGAGTGATTTGAGTGGTGTGGTCAAACATTCTCGAGAAGAGGAAGTGACATAAATACGTGCCATTCTTCTCACAGATCAGAATTAAAATATCAGCATCCTATTACACTAAACAGCCCCCTGAGATCAGTCTTCCACCACAGAAAAAGGACATTAAACTCATGCAATCATACAGCTAATCAATTATGCATGGATCAGGCTATTTCCTTTGCGGGTGTGAAATACCAAATGTTAAAGTTTTTTTAAACAGTAGCAGATAAAAGGTTTAGACACATCTACTCATTCTTTATCATTACTATTGTTCTAAAATGGGGAAATAATTAAAACTTTGAAAAATGACAGTGGAATTATGTAGTGAATAATCAAATTGCTCAAACAAAACTCTTTGTCTAGATTGCAGCTCTGCACAATCTGAGCTTCTCGTGAGTCGTGGCTACACCTCATTAAAAAAATGACGTTATAAATAAACTGTTGAAGTATGCTTTAAAAGAAAGTACTATTTCAGCCTTTCTGCTTCAAAAATTCAAGTTCAATTAAATGTGTTACTTGCCGTTTCTTTGTTTTTTGTGAAATTTTGCAAGCAATTTATGAGTGAAAATTGCTTCAAATTCCTAGAATATATATATATGCTTACTATATGCTGGCCTTAGGTCGCACATTAGATTAGGGTCCAATTCTCACTATTAACTAACTATTAACTACAACTTTTGCCCCACTAAACTCCTAATTACTGCTTATTAATAGTTAGTTAGGTAGTTGTTAAGTTTAGGTATTGGGTAGGACTAAGAGAACTAGAATTAAGGCATTCATATATGCATTATAAGTACTAATTAACAGCTAATATTCTAGTAATATGCATGATGAGCAACTAGTTAATAGTGAGAATTGGACCCTAAAGTGTTTTTCCATTACACACTGTGGCATATGCTCTTATAAAGAAAGATGAACAAAGATAGGGATAGACTGAGATGGAGAATAAAAACCCAATATTACAGCCCAAAAAGTGTGGAACTTCACTAGTGGGATTCACTTCACACTGTCCTCTGGTGATAATCTGTCATTTGCGTGGAGGCACGTTCGGACTTGTGAGGCCGCTGAAATATGTCGAAGATTGTGAGCGTGTGAATGAGGAGAGCCGTTCGTGCCGGCCAGAGGACCATTGACCCGAGCGGCCAGGGGTCGGCCAGTGTTACTGCTCAATCCCAGAGGTCTGTGTCACAGCCTGATAATGACCTCTGTCTATAGATGATGGAGGTGGACAGGTATTGGCAGGCCCACTGACTACCATCAATGAGGAACCTTCAAGTGCCAAGTCTGTTAATAACAGGTGACCCACTGGCCTTCTGACACATCTAGACCCTCAACCACAAGTGTGTCTGTGTGCAATATGCTGGAACTTGCACAAATGAGCGTGGAAATAGGTGTGACAAGGACAAATAAAAAAAGGCTTACTGAAATCCATGTGGTCACACACGCAATAATAGCCACAGCGCACACACTTCCACCGAGCCTTTGTGTCTGGTTCTTAGTAACTTAACGGACACTTCCTATAATGCTAACCAATGGCCCTGCTCTAAGATTACATGCAACTTAATCCACCCCTCACACACTAATTTGTTTTTCTTCTTGTCCTTTTTTTTCCCTCTAGCTGGGTGTAACTGAGCCCTTGAATATATACAAATTTAATAGAGCAAATAGAATCATTATCAAATTCAAATCAATACAAATCTAGCCCCAGCGCCCTTAAAAGGCAGCAATGTTGAAACACAACACTCTCTACACCCCCCTCTTGCCTTGTACATCTGACGATCATGTCAGACATGGACAAGCAGACAGGCACATTACAGCTAATCAAACTCGCACCAAAAAAAGCCTTTATTAATGTACAGGAGTAGTGCTTTGATCAGTGACAAAATCCCAAAGCCTCTGCAACATTACCGCCAACATATAGGACGCAGCCTATAACCTTATAGCAAGCATTACTGTAAGAAAGCAATATGCTTCTTTTCTTTTTTTTCTTTTTTTTTGAGATGTACGGAGGAGGAGGATGAGGTTTGGTTCCTCAAAAGTGAGTTCAGTAAAACCCGTTTTACAGTTTTGCCTAATTTTTGTTGATTTAGCCTACTGAAAAACATTCTTGGTAAACAATTGTTGACATCTGCAAATATAGACAGACTAGTCGCAGCCTGCAATTTTGTGTACAGTGTGTCACAAGGGTGATTGATGCGCTCAGACACAAAAGACAGCATATTGCTGGAGCACTTTTTGATGTTAACGATCTTTTTATGTGACAAAATGACAACATTTATACACTGGTGAATTACAGGAGGGGAAGCCATTTGCATTATCCTTTGAGTACACTTTTGAGGGAAAATAGTGTCTTAAGCTGCATGGTTGTTTATTATGGAGTTTTATATTTTTGATGATTTTGTTTAAAGCAATAATGTCGTATTTAATCATTTCCCCCCCTATATTTCTACTTGTATACTTGTATATGTACTATACAAAAAAATAATATCCTAAATATGTTTTTTAAAACCTTTCTTTTTTTCATTTTCCTTTCATTTTCATCCAAAATCTAGTAACATTACAGAATGTTTAACTGCTGCTATATGTCACAGTCGCCTGACAACACATTATGCCTTCATAACTTTAAACTCATTTTGCAGATGTATGAACTTTTTATTTTATGTTTTTTACACTTGGACCCAAACGCGCTTTTCCCCTTAAGATATGCAAATATACCTTCTGTGGTAATGCTGATGCTGTGTCTAAACAAGGTACAAAGTTGCTTCAGGACTGTGGTATGAAAGGCGAACAGCTGTCATGACGCGTTTTGTTTGTAAAACGCAATTTTTTAAAAAAACCAAAGAGTTGTCAACGATATTGAGAGAATATAGTGTTCACTACTTTTACTGGAGCGAATGCCTAATTTTCATTTGCGTTATTTCGAGGCTCAAGCGTTGGCTTGATGAAAACAGATAGGCTACTCACGTGAGGTTTGCGGGCATCCAAACTTCCGTATGCTGACGTAATTCCATTTGGACGGAGTGAAGTTTGTGTAAGTGAAGAACAACGCGATGCATGTTCTGTAATATATAGGCCCACAGTACTGGTCAAAAGTTGGGAAACATTATTATTTTTAATGTTTTTTGAAAGAAGTCTCATGCTCATCAAGCGTGCATTTATTTGATTAAAAAATACAGAAAAAAATGTAATATTGTGAAATATTGTTACAATTTAAAATAATGGTTTTCAATTCTAATATACTTTAAAATCTAATATATTTATCCTTCAGAAATCATTCTAATATGCTGATTTATTATCAACAGTTGCTGCTTAATATTTGTCTTGGAACCTGTAATACTTTTTTTAGGATTCATTGATGAATAAAAAGTTTAAAAGAACAACATTTATAAAAAAAAAAAAAAAAAAGAATGATATGAACGATATGAATCTTTACTATGACTTTTTATCAATTTAACACATCCTTGCTGAATAAAAGTATTGATTTATTTCACAAAAAAAGAAAGAAAAAAATTACCCCATCACAGAAATAAATTATATTTTAAACTATATTGAAATATAATAATACCATTATTTTAAATTGTAATAATATTTCACAATATTACTGTCTTTTTCTGTATTTTTTATCAAATAAATGCAGGCTTGATGAGTAGCCTACTTATTTTAAAAACAATAAAATAGTAATGTTTATTTATGTGTATATATATATTACACACACTTTATTGAGTCTTGTACTTGGTAATACTTGGTATTTTTATGATTAAATCCAATCGGTAACATGCATGGAGTGATTAAATGATTATAAATACATTATAAAAAGTTTAAATATATAATTTGTATCATCAGAAGTTTGAATTATAAATAACCCGATTGTTAAATTATATTTCAAGCTGCTAAAACAATTGAGAATGTAATTTACACCAGTGTATTCATGATATTATTCTTAAATAATTTACCCTCTGACAAAACAATGACAGCAAATTGTTCGCATAATAAAGATCTCATAATGTAAGATGATAAAGATATTTCACAGGAGAAAATTCCAGTCTCGAACTGTCCACATCAAAAAACTATTAAAGACCTCTATATTCTGAACCGTGAACCCATATAGAAAACGTTCAAATGTCTGGGTCTTTATAATTCCCTCTCTGCTCTGGACGTCCAGTGAGTCTGGACAGAACATGTGTGCAGTAGCCTTGACCTTCTCTGTGACAATGCTTGGCTGAAAGCTGGGGGTCAGAGGTCAAGTCTAGCCAGGGCAAAGGACCACACTCACCCATACAAATGCATAGAAGCATCTGCTGTGCACACTTACCATTTCTCTGGCTCACACACACAAACAGATGTCTCCATTGAATCTGTGCGGGATTCCCAAAGTCAAGTGCACGTTCTTAAATAATATTATATCAGAGATAAAATAAAAATGTAATCATTCTGAGAAATGGAAAGATATAACTTTACTAAAAATCTAACTTCTCTTTCAAAAAATAGTGCAAATACAATCTTACATTAATAAAGCGAAAGAGTACAGATTGTTTCGAAGCTTATGTTTGAGTAAAAGAGAGAAAACAAATATTTGAGCGATCTTACAAATAATATTTGAGCACATTATAAATTGCATTAGGCTTAACAAAAACATGAGCTTGTGTGCTGTGAGCTCAGAGACGAGACGCTGTGACTGAAATCACGGTAATAGTGAGAAGGTGAGAATGGTCACCGAAGAGCCTGATGAGCCTAAACATCCCTCTCTCTCTCTTTCGGCCTCTTTCTCACTCGCTCAATATTGAAAGAAGCTTTAGAAGCAGTAGAAAGAAGGGTTTTCATTGCCAGAGCATTAAAGGCGCAGTAAGCGATTTCTGAGAAACAATGTTGATATTTAAAATCAACACAAACAAACACACCTCTCTCTTCACTGCCCCCAAAATGCATGAACACACAATGCAAGAGTAAGATGTCCCCAATAAGATTTTAGGAGTCAAAATCCCATTCTTGTTTGTTACGATAGTCACTGTGTCAGATTATGGGATTTTGACTCCTAAAATCTTATTGTGTCGTAGACAAAAAACATATAAGACACTTTGCTTAAACGTACAGTATGGAATTTTTTCTCCACTAGGGGTCGCTAACCTCTTACAATAACAAAGGCGTAGCTTGATGACGCAACATTTGCTAAGAATTATGGATCTTGTCGTCAACGTCAAGCCGACCGATTTAATAATGTTTATGGATGACTGAATACATCGATGTTTTTATCATGACTGTGATATGAAGCAGTTCGGGATTGCTAAGAGACAGCTATCAGCTCCACACGCGACGCGAGTCCCGCGGATATAAAAGGAATATGGACATTTCATTCTACCGAACTACACGCGAGTGCAGAATTACAACTCACAGGTCAGTTTATTAGACAAGTTAAACTTGTGAGGTAACGCAGCGCTGTTTCACTTAGTCTAACATTACACTATCACACTAAACTGCATTTGAATGTGTTGAAATGTATGTGTTAGTTTGTCTGTATGAGACTAGCAGTAAGCTAGATCAACATTAGAATAACATAGATCATATTCTAACATTTTATCATTGTTGAACTATATAACATTGATTAGTTATATGTAAATGTGCTCACCTGTTTAATAAAGTACATGTAGGAGCGGTCGAAGTCTCGGACGTGGAGCTGTCGTTTATATACTGTCTATGGGAGCTCTCGGCATCTCGAAAACACCGCGCTGATATTGATTCTCGTTTTAGTTCTCCTTTTTTATCCAAAGAAGTCTGCTTGCTAGGGGTGTAACGATACACAAAACTGACGGTTCGGTACGCCGCACGGTTTTCACATCTCGGTTCGGTTCGGTTCGGTTCAGTGGGGTGGGGGGTTTTAGAAAGCTAAAATTGCTGCTTCTTTTTTTTTTTACAGTGGTTTAATGAACAAATTCTGTATTTGTCTTTAAAATAATTCAATTACAGTTAAACTTTTCGCAAGGATAAAAAAAAAAAAAAGATCTGCTAAATAATGCTGTAAACTATATAGGGCGCCCACTCATTACTATAACCTTAAAGGTTAACAACAGAGCCTAGACTTTTAGCCTAATTTCAGATACTATTTATTTTTAGATATAATACTCACTCAACACATTGTATGAAAACATGTAAACTGCACATAAGGCAGTTTTCTCATTAACATGTTTTCTACTCTAATTTGTTATTGAAATATAAATATTTACACAGTTGCTGTCATTTTCATGACAGATATTTAAAACATAGGCTACATTAAATAATCAAGATATCAATCATTAACATGTTAAGTAAAATATATTATATACTGTAGGCTAATATAGTGCATTTATTTAGTGCAAGAGTTCATTTAGGAACCAACAAGCTGTGGGCACTGCATGACTTGCCTGAGGTAACAGACAAACTAAGACGTTTTATTGGCGTCTTTCCACTGCTGAAACACTGATTGATTGATTACACAAGTTATGATGCCTTTCAGTAAGTATACTGTATCTTTTAACATACCTTCAGGTGTCCATTCATGTTTATTCTGTAACTGAGGAAGAGAATCGCGTTTACTCGCGCTCCGCGCTGCCGCTTTAAATGAGGAGCTAGAACAGTGATCTGTCACGCCACATCAAAGAGCGCCAAAACGGCATTTATTGTTTGAATTTCGTGAACAAATAGACAGAATTTGAAAGATTACACCTTGCTTATTATCGAAAGTAACAAAATACGGAGCTTGCTATTATGGGTTGTTAATGGTGGTTAGGCTATAACGCTGTATTCGTTGTGTACACATAAGACATGAGGTCCAATGAGCCGGGACAGTCAGCAGGGGCGGGGCGTCCTCGGTACGCCATGAGAGTATCGCGATACGTATCGTGGGTGGTGTATCGCGGTTTTTCGGTTCGGTTTGAATATCGTTACACCCCTACTCAGGGCCTGAAATTAACACCCGACCACACGCCAAATGCGGGTGAATTCTGCAATTGGCGGGTAACACTGTCAATCTACCTGCCACATTGGCAGGTAGCCAATAAGAATCGACCCTTCGCGGGGAGTTTGATTGACGGCTATCTGGCCAATCATAATCCGCCGAATCCGCCTTTTTTTTTTTGTCCGACAAAGCAGTCAGGAGAGTTCAACGTTGGATGATTTGAACTTGAAAAAACGGAGTGTACTGAGTAGACCTACTGACATCTTTCCGCAGTTAAAACTTCATTCCTTCTTATGTTCATTCATGTTTATTTTATGCTATAAATTAACTAGAAAGAAGAGATGATCGGTTCACAAGCAGGCACCACAGCGATCTGTAAAGACACATTACAGAGCCACAAAAACGGTATTGTCTAAATTTCTTTAAAAATGACCAAATTTTAACGTTGATACTTTGTTTAAAATCAAAAGTAACCAGGACTGTCTTGTCTGTCAGCGTGTTGTCAGTGTCTCTGCTGCGCGATGTGTTTTTCATTGCGTGAGATCATGGTTTGGCGTGAGCGCGGTGTAGCTTGTCGGACATAGCAACAGTAACTAAAGCGGCTGGGTCTTTGCGTTTTTTTTTTTTTTTTTTTTTTTTTTGCAACTGTTGTTATTTGACATTTAAACGAAGTCAGCCATACGCACCAAACGCGAATATGCGTCTAAATTCGCGCCTGACGCGCTATTCGCGTCCGGTGCGAACGCAACATAACGGTTCCTGAACGCTGTAACTAACAGCTGCCCAGCGATCAACACAGCCGCGTGTGATTTGTTTACATAGCCTACGAGCTGCACTCGGTCTATATCTGTATTCTAAGAGTTATTATTACTTGTATGGATCTCGTTAATAACTTGACAGCACTTAAATGTGTATTCTTACAAGTTAAAGAACAAATGTTTGTGCAGTTCCTTTTTTTTTCACCTTTTATGAGGCAAAAAAAAACAAAAAAAAAACTGGCTGGTAAAAAGTCACTGTGGCGGGTGGATTTTTAAATCCACCTGCCACAGTGGCTGGTGGTCAAAAAAGTTAACTTCAGGCCCTGCCCCTACTGCTTGCCATGGTCCATAATGTTTGAACAAAACAACAACAGCGTGCAAATAGACAATGCGAACTACACAGTGGTCCACGTCAGTCGCTTTTTGGTTACTATCAGAGGGCCATTGACTGCGACAAAACGGAAATAAAGAAATGTGCCGTGTCTTCGAATTAAATTAAAATTTCTCCTGGTTTGAAAGTTGTTGGAAACAGTCGGGATAATGTAAGTACACAACTAAAAAAAAATATATAACATAGATATAGTGATTTTTGCTATTTTTAAAGCAAAAAAGTTACATATTGTGCCTTTAACGACGTGCGTAATGTCATAGAGAAGGCGGAACTTGCGTCTGACTTCCGGAGACAAAAACGTAAACAAACAATGGCTATCGAAGTGGCATGTTAGCTTAATGCTAATTCCAGCACTCACCTGGTTGCTTTTCGTTCTAGCATCCTGATGTCCATTGGCGTTTAAAGGGATGGTTCGAAGTAAAATCAACCTAGGGTCCTTTGCACCATGACCTTGAGCCAAACGGCCACCCGCGTCGTTACACTACATCCTTATGCATCGCTTTCTGCCAGAACTTTTACGTGCTTTTCCCAAATCATGGAAGTGACCTCGACAACCGGGTTAGCGGTAGCATGAGCCGTCAGGCAAGTGTTATCCAAATAAATGATGTACTTACAAACTTCCCAGTGCCTCGTTTTATGAGTACAGAACCTATGTGTACTACTGTAGAAGTTTGGTACCATTCTGGGCATTATTAGTGGGGTAATTTACAAGATACAACCTTGGTTCCATTAGCGCCTGCACTAAGCCATTCGGCTGATATCTCTAAATAAGCTTTAATAATGTTCGACCAAGGGAAAAAAAGCTTCTCTTGAGGTGTTTGGCTCGAGGTCATGGTGCAAAGGACCCTAGGTTGATTTTACTCCGAACCATCACTTTAAGAATCACCACGACACCCTACATCAAACGGATCGTGCCAAAATTAGGCTGATAGTGTGTAGTGTGAACCCGGCATTAGTCGCCAGCAGCACACCAGCTCCAGTGACACTCAAAACTGTCCTGTTTCTATAGCTAACATTACAACAACATGTTAGCTATGGTTCTGTGAAACATGCAAAACCAAAGTATCGCATATGGAGCAGAAACAACACAACCTTTGTGTCCATTTTCAGGTCTTCCCGCTTCGGTCTCTCCAGCGCTGGAAAGCTTTTCTAATATTAACGCGGGTCCTAAAGCTCTTGTCTGATCATAACCCTTATTTTTCCAGTGATATTCCTCTGACATTTTCTCTTTTGTAAATGTCTCTCAGCCATCTCTCTTTCTACAGTCTTTCTTTAAATCTCCCTCTTGCTCACTCTGTCTCCTCCCCCATCATGAGAGGACACGCCCCCTGCTGCTGATTGGCTACAAGTGTGTTGTGCTGCTCAGTCAGATCCACTTTCAACAGCGTTTCTCAAAAATCACGTACAACATAAGTGTCAATGTGAAATTATTTTGCACATTAGTTTAATACTACAACCCATCTTTGTGTACACAATTGTATTTATGTTTGCAAATTTGTATTTATCAAAGTTTATATCTTTTTATGTCAAGACATTGTGCAACTTGCAGCAAGGTTTGTACTTCTTGGGGTCTTTACCTTGTATATGTAAGAGTTTGTATCCATTCGATTTTAAATGTGATCATTTAAGTGTGCGAGAAAAATATTAGGTCACCTTTTTGCATTTTAAACATGAAGATATATGCAAACTTTTCTAGATTAATTGTCGGTATTTCAACACTTCGTTCTCTTTAGTAATGCTAAATAATATTACAGCTGTGTGTGTGTGTGTGTGTGTGTGTGTGTGTGTGTGTGTGTGTGTGTGTGTGTGTGTGTGTGTGTGTGTGTGCGTATTTTCATCATCCAATGTCTGTATATTTTTTTTGTGTAAAACATTTTATATAATTTCATAACCGTACGTTTGAAAAGAACATAGACTCTTAAAAAATAAAGGTTCCAAAAGGAGGTTTTTGCAGCAATGCTATAAAATAACCAAGTTCCCCCGTGAACCTTTAATTGAAAACTTTTAAAAAATAACCTTTTTTTCTTAGTGTGAAGAACATTTTAATAATCTAAAAAACCTTTTTTTCACTAAAGATGGTCCTTTTATGTTATAAAGTTTATATGTTATTTTATATGTTATGTTCTTTCTTTCTTTCTTTCACTCTCTCTCCCATCTCCTTCCCCACATGCATTTAACATTTCCCTCTGCCTAATGTGCTGGTGATGTGGGTCCGATGAGGGCCTGCTGGGGGCAGGACTGCATAGGTGTGTGTGCCCATAAATGTCATCAATCTCCCAGCATGCTCTATCCCTGTCATCTGAAAGACATTTAAGCTTGCTCCACGTACCATTAAAGAAGTCCCCTCCACTGCCCAACCACATTTCACACGGGAAATAATACTTTCCCTGAGTGATGGGCTGACTGTTTAGGAGGAACCGAAGAAGACAGTGAATATGTAGGGTTTTTTTCTTTTTTTTTTTTTTCTTTTCTCCATTCATTTAGACCACGTAAAACAAGAGAACATCTTTTTGCTAGCGTACATTTATTTTCACATCTCAGGCACTAACCCGAACCTGTAATTGTACGCTTCATTTATATTAAGAGATATTTATGTTGAGTTTCAGGGATGACTAGCAATAAAACTACAAAAGACATCTAGCAAAATCACAGAATAAGCACTATTAACCGCACACACACCTCAGTTTTTTTCACCCCTTTTACTAAAACCTCTCCGAACAGAAGATGTTTTTCACAGGGCGCAGCCGAAATCCCGAGAGTGCGATCCAGTCTTGCACAGTCGCTTCACTTTAGAGCATCTAATAGACAGAGTCATTCTCATTCCCCTTCAATTCACACCTAAAAGACTGAGCTGCCCTTCCAAGCCTTAATTATATACTCCCCAATCACTGTTTAAATGTAACCTTCTCTTCTGTTCCTCCCGGCCAGAGAGAGGGGTACAAATGAAGAACATTGCTCCTGAGGTAAATTCATATATCACCCAGCGGCCAAACCGAAGCTTCGGGGGGGTGGGGGCAACGCAATGGATTTATTATGTATATGGGAAGCAGGCATATGGTTTAAAGAGCAGGCTGCTTGGTCAGCAGCGTGCAAACTAGAAATGCAGGCAGATAGAGAACATACGGGATTATGGATCTCTCCTTGCATGTAACTGAGCAAGGTCTATTGAGCAAAATTGAATTATTTTACTTTCTCCCCAACCAAAACCATCCCCGCTTTATGGTATTCCCTCTCCTCTGGAGAATACCGTGCCCTTTCTTGACACAATCACAGAAATATGAAACGAATGCTGACGGCCATGATTTAGAAACTTTAGATAATTTATTCAAACACTTTTCTTAGTGTTTCTTTACACTATTCACAAACAAAAAATCAGTGGCATGGTGGACTTCTGAAATGTGGAGGATGTTTAGACCTGGTCACTTCATGTGTTTTCTCTGATCGGATAGCTAAAGACCAGGTGTAAATGCCCTTTGAAAAGCTTTTGAAACTCCACTTGGTTTGAGACGCATACCAAACTAAACTGTACAAGTAAATTTCAAATTTGGGCCTAATAACAACACTGAAAACTAGCCTTCAGGCTAATTTGGGTACATTTACATTCATGAATGTTGATTAATGTAAACTGTCCCCTTTCTAAATTAAAAAACAAAAAAAAAGGCATCTGGCTGTTAAAGTCACTATGTAAATTTTACTCCTCCCAAAATGGTACAAAAAATAAATAAACGTGTGAGAGTGTGTTATAGGCTATCGGCTCCCGCTATGCAACATGCATCGAATTCGCCACAGATATGACCAGTTGCAGATGAGTTGCTGAGTATCACTTCAAATGTGCGCAAATGAAACTGAAAGTTTGGTGTTGCATCCTGAAGCTCAACACAGTCCGATCACTAAATGATCGTACCAGTGCTGATTCCGCTCTCTCTCCTATTGCGGTCTTTGGTCTTAAAAGTAGCTAATGATTAATAAAATGCAGCTCATATCTGTTGCTTTGTCGACATGAACTAAGTTAAATTTGCATATAGTGCGGGAATTGAAAATCGGATTTA
This sequence comes from Squalius cephalus, assembly GCF_949319135.1. Lineage (NCBI taxonomy): Eukaryota > Metazoa > Chordata > Actinopteri > Cypriniformes > Leuciscidae > Squalius > Squalius cephalus. Next base: position 53,901,807 of record NC_137124.1, on the reverse strand, counting down.
TAGTCGTTTCACAAAAACACATTTGTGTGTTTTCCGGCCCTCCCCTAACAAATTCAGCCTTCAACACAAAACACATTCATGATAACGTCTAAAACTTCCCACTATGCACAATTCTCACAAGCAAAGCAATGGTCATTTCAAAGCAGTTTACAGTGTGGTCTCTGCACATACAGTAGTGACCAAAATTGATGTCCGAAGGAGATTGGTCCCTACAAGTTTGCTTAAACCATCAAAATATTTAATATTTTTAACGAAACAGTTTAAATGGAACAGTTTTAACAAATCAGACAGCTATCCGATTAGTAAAAACACATGAAGTGACCAGGTGTAAACAGGCCCTAAGTCAAGTGAAGTTTTGTGCCATTGATATTTCACAGTTTCCAGGTCATATCATAAGATTATGCAAAGCCATTTCCATAACACTCTCAACATGACAACCATAGTATATTTTACTGTATTCCATCAACAAGCAAACAAACAATATTCAAATTTTTAACATTACATGATCAACAAGCAAACAAAACTAAAATATTTACTTTACACTATCAAAAAACAATTATATAATATTTACTTACACTATCAACAATAAAACAAAACTAAATTTACTTTACTTCATCAACAAGCAAACAAGACTATATTTCCTTTTCATCATCAACAAGCAAATAATAATTTATGTTTACTACATTATCAATATCAACCTCTCATCAAGTCTCGAAATGCAATACAACAATGCAGTAAATCATTGGCAAAATGATCATTGGCAAAAATCCGGCTCACTCATAGATCAGTCATTTCAAATTGACTTTGATTTGGCCAAAAAGTACAGTAGTGTTGTCAAGCTGTTTAGTTTGTTAGTGCTCAGTCTATTTCTACCAGGTTTGCCCATTCAGCAGGATATGTGGAATGGGATGGGAGAGGGTGCCTCCTCTCATGTTTAGTAGCTTTTTACCATTTTTGTGTTATTTCCCCCTTATGTCATGCTTTAGGACTATTAGGAGAATGCAAAGAGCTCAGAAAAAAAAGTGCTTTATACATCATTTACAATATTTTTATGTTTCAATCTCTTTTATTTTTGTACATTGTGACATTTTTTGTACATCTTCCTCAGGGGCAGCACTCAGGCCGAGGATGAAGGGAAGATATTTAGCTAGTACACACCGGCATCACACTATACGTCTCCGTTGCACACTCACGCCACGTGACTGGAGTGCAGGCTCCGCATCTCCGGCAGACCAGCGGGTGGGAGATGACTGGACGCCATTTTGTGTGAGTACCTGCCTTATTTGTTTACCTGCAGATGCAGTGCGTGCCGCTCTGTCTAATAATTCGTCTGAGGGTCCGGCGGTGTTGTCATTGAGGCAGTAAATTTGGGATATAGAGGTACGGGATGCATGATGGACAGCAGTAACGGGGTGGTCGGCGTTGAGCGAATGAATCGGGGGTTATCGCAAGCGTAGAAGCTGTGAAAACACCACACCCCACACCCAACGCCTCGGTCCAATTCCGACTTCATGTGTCTTACGGTCCTCCCTATCTCCCCTAAGCTGATACTGTGTTTCAGGGCCCCTCTCCTCTTGTCCTCTCATCTCCCCGCGAGGCCAGACGTGCGAGCCGCATATGGTGTGCCGAAATTGCTGTCTGTGAGAGCATGCCTGTGCCTGTCCAGACTTCATCAGAGGGATTAAAGAAAGAGGGGGGAGAAATCAAAATATAATGATGATAGCAAAGCTAGAGAACCGCCTCTCCTCCCACTCGATGGACCGATGCAGTGTGTGCTGGGGAAATGCTGCCGGCACAACCAAGTGTTTACTCCAAACACACACGGAATACACAGTTCAAAGGGAGCGTAAGTGCTCGTTCGGGCCGGCAACTCGCCCCTCAATTAAGCACAACTCTCTTCCGCGGATGACTTATTCAACTAGTTTGACCTCAGATGTTTTATTTAAAAGAAAAGCAACAAGCCACGACGTTAAGTCAGGTGAGTTGGGTCGTTGCATTGTCGGAGGGCCGAAACGGCAAGTCAGACACGAACCCCTTGATGAGGCTAATTCATAATCGTGTGTGCTTTCATCTCAGCCCCTTGTGAGGCTGATCAAGGGACAAAATGATTATTGAGGCCCAAGCACTGTTATTATGAGACACACAGTTATTGCAGTCATCATCGTAATTGGCTTCAAATGCACGAGGTACACAACACAACTCCGGGCGCACAACATACTCTCCTTTTATCTTCCAAGATGCTGCACATGAATGCATGGTTTATATAAGGTCGAATTAGCAACAAATGAATGTAATGTGAATCAACAATGTCTGATGTGAGGTACAAGATGAATAAATGCCATGAAACGTGCTACTCTAATGTAAATATACAATAATGGCTTCCAGTTTGCAAATGCATGGGTTATATTGCATTAGCTTTTTGTATGCTGTGTTATTGTGTACATAAGTAACAAATGTAAATCAGAATGTTGCACTTGAATTTGATTTAAATCATATATAGTAATAATGTTGTCAGTGCCTATAAGAGATATAGGCTATTCAATGCGAAAAGACAAAAACTCAATGCATTTTTAAAGATATAAAAAGGGTAAAGTGACATCTGTTTATCAAAAAAAAAAGAAGAAAGGTAAACATCCCTCATGTACATTGCACACAAATGTGGCAAAGCAGCTATACAGTTCCGGCCAAATAAACAGCAATAAATCGTTTTATTCGCCAAACACCAGTCCTGCTCTTACATTTGAGACAACAAAAATGCAATCTTGACATCTTGCCCCGGCAGCAGATAATATTTGCTGTTCTGAGACCCATTTTCTTTTGTTGCAGGTTTCTCTAAGCCCAAGACACTTGAAATTTAAACCCAGTTCAAGAAATATTATTTGCCACAGGGCGAGGTAAATCTCTTGGCAAACCCTTTCAAAGGGTTGGCCTGGATTTGTTTACGATTTATCTTATTTAAAAGCGAGGTTCAGTTTTACTTTTCAAAGGCGCGTTGGCTGCTGTGATCTCCCAGGTCAACAGAATGATGAATGCCCTTTTTCTCCATTTGAAGAGAAAAAGTGAAATAATAAGAGGATCATTACAGAGAGAAGGCAGACGCACCTCCGGCCCTCCCCTATGAACAACTTCAGCCTCCAACACAAAACACATGCAAGATAACGTCTAAAACTTCACACTATACACAAAGCAGTTTACAGTGATACAGTAGTGACCAAAATTGATGTCCGAAGGGGATTGGTTTGGGGATTTGTCCCTACAAGTTTGATTTAACCATCAACATATAGTTTTTTTGTAACAAAACACTATATACTTGGTTAAGGTATTTATCTGACAAATTTATTTGGCAAAAAGGGGGTAAACTGCAGCTACAGTATACTATGCAAAAAAAAAAAAAAAAATGCATAGAAAAGCAAAAAGCTCACAGGAAAAAGCATGCATTGACTACAACATAATCAGTTATTAATATATTGTTAGTTCTCTTTTGATTTTGCATGTGTTAATACACTGTTAAATAAAAAGTTGCTGCCTTAAATTTGTAAGTACAATCAACTTGGATGTTTAAGTCATTTCAACTTAAATTACAAAAAAATAGTTTTTAAAAAAAAAGTAGACAATTACTTAACTCGTTTTGATTAATTAAAGCAATGTAAAAACATATGTTTTTATAACTTATTGATCATATACATTTTTTTCTATGATAGCCTGGCCACACAATTTGGCATGTATCATTATGTTATCACAAATAAAACAGCTGCTAGCACAGCTATGCAATATGCTTACAAAATCACATTTTTTATATTAGGTCGGACATCACTTTTGGCCACTTCTGTAGATATCCTTGAAAAATATAAATTATTGTTTTAATAATAATACTGCTATAGATTGATTTGAATGGCTGTATCTATTGAACGTTTCACTCATTTGACCTGTTTTAATTAACTAAATAAAACACACATATGCTCTAAAAAGTGAACATGGGTGTGTGTTGCATTAATGTAAATCAATTTATTTAAACTTTCTGCTTTGAGGTTTTTAATTACTAGATTAAAACACATACAAGTATAAACATATACAAAATTTGCATAACTACTCGCATTATGCACAATCCATAGTTTCATTTTGGATTACGCATCTGACGTATGGTCTGACTTTTCCACTATTTTTAGGACCTTAGGCATTGGAACTTTCTTTAAATGAATATGTTTGATAGAGCAAGATTTGACTTCGGTAGACTATTGGCAGTCATTTTCTCAAACTCACTTTTAGTGATGAACTGGCTTTGTAATTACATTAGTAATAGCTAACATTAGCAATTGTAGAAGCTGGCGCTACCCTTCTACATGTTTTTGTCACAAGTGCTTGTCACTATAATCTGGTAATCAATGCAGGAATGATCTCCAAACTTAAACCAATGCAAATGCTCTGAAAATATTGATAGAAAAAAAACGACTTTAAAAATGGAAAAGGAAAAAAAAAAAAAAAAAAAAAAATCCGAGGATGCAGCCGGCAGAGGCATCTGGCACATACAGGCACAGACACACACACACAGACACACACAGGTGTGGTGGTGTGTTTCAGGTTAAAAGAGGAAGTGTGAAGCCCAGAGCTGAGTGACCCTCTGACTGGCTGTGTTCACAGACGGGGTCAATGGCACCGGAGCCATTCTAAATGGCCAGGTTCCTAGAGCACGCCCGGGAGGAGGGCAGGCCAGGCTCTAGAGGAAACAGTAGAGATGCTCCATTAAGAGAGCCTGCAGCTAGACAACGCCTGAGGGGAGAGCCACACTGACCCACTGGTGAAGCTGGGAACACAGACCTCCACACACACACGCAAAAGCTCGACTCCTGCTGAAGCACGGCTGACCGATGCTCGGCCCACGAGTAACAAACATATAGTGAACCTGACCAATTCTCCAGTGTTTTTGTGGGATGTCCTGACCTGTCTGCGATAAATGTTTTTTTTTCACGATCATAGCAGACTCTCCAAAAAGGCAAGTACAAGTACTGAAACTGAGAGAAAAAAAAATGTTTTTGATTGATTTTCAATTGATTTTATATCAATTTTCAACCTATTTCTCTGAATATGAGCACAGTTGAGTCAAACCCATCTCTCACAGAACACAAAACGTTTAGTTACTTTGTATTCTTACAATAAAAGCAATACACACTGCATTCAAAAAGTTTAATGCGCAACTAGCCGTGGATTATCCTGCTTATACCATGGCCATGGCCATGGTCAATGTTACTCACTTGTTGCTGAGAAATATAATGTCTCGATTCAGTAGCGAAGCTATTTTATTAAAAGTCGCGTGGCAGCATTGATACGTTTCTGTGCTCCTGAATGTTTCTGTGTGTGTGCAGCACAACCTCTCGTATGCGTGTGTGTGATATGATTAAACTGACTTGGAACTACCTTTGCATTTAACGGTTTTCTTCCAGCCAATCAGAATGGAGTATTCAGACAGACCATAGTATGTATATATTTATGTATATTTTTTTAAAATAAGGCATATTTTAAGAAAATATTTTACTGTCACAGATCACAGTGCAATCTATTTCGGTAAGACTTTTGCATTTGTTAACATTAGTCAATAGTTAACGAACTAACAATGAAAAATGATTCTTAAACATTTATTAATCTTCGTTAATGTTAATTTCAACATTTGCTAATTCAAATTATCATTTTTTCAATAGACCTGAGCTAACATGAATATTTGAAAGATTAATAAATACTGTGAGAAATGAATTGCTCATTAATGTTAATGCATTAACTAACGTTAACTAATTGGACCTAGTGTTACAGTTACTACCATACTCTGACACTGCACTGAAAATCTCTCACTTTAGCTCTGTGTCGAAATCTAGCGAGCTGGCTGTTGCCTACATAGGCTGCTGCTTTCGATGAAACCTCTCAAGTTACTGATTTGCAACACTTTTTTTGTACTGAGCGAAATATGACTTTATTATTTTTTCCTCTGAGATCGTCACAATGCATTCTGGGACAGGCAGCAGTAACTTGCCTATCTTTATAGGAACAGCCTTCGTGTCGGGAGCACACATAGAGTATGATGCCTTTAAATGCTCCCTCCATAGGCAGCTCACTAGGTTTGGAGCACAGCATTTAATAGCAGTCCTTGGAGTCTGTGGCATCTGGCATTTTGCTTTAGCATGGACTGAGTTATGAAGGGAGTTTGAGCGATGCCAGCATTTTAAAAATACATCTTTGTCTACTGTGTCTTACTAAGATCACTTTCCACTGATAAGGGGGTCCCTGGGGCACCTCCACTTACCCACAAACTGCCTCCAAGGCTCTTAAGGTTAACGCTCACAGTTTGACTATCAGATCAATAGTTGTAAATGACTTCATCACACCAAAGAGGAAACTTTCCAGCTAGAATTGGTCCCTCAGTTACCCCTGACAGAGCACTGCTTGAGGAACATCGTGTTATTTTGGCTCCCTGATCTTTATCATAGACGAGATGCTTCAAAAGGAACACAGATATCCTTTAACTGTATTTTACACTATGCATGCTAACAGAATAAGATAGGAAGTTCTGTACAAAGAAGGTGTGTTGGAATATTTTAAGAGACGTGCCTTTGTTTTTTGCAAAGGCTGACATGTGAAATAATAGTCAGATTTTTTGAACTGAACAGTTTATTTAAAAAAATGCCATATTTGGGTTGCACTTTATTGTAAGGTGCCTTTGTTACAGTGTAATTATACATTTAAGCACTGAGTAATAATAATTAACTACGTGTACTAACTATAGGGTTAGGGTTAGGATGAGTGCATGTAATTAGCACACTATAGTAACTACATGTAACGTGTAACAAGGACACCGTATTGTTTTTTTGAGTATCATATTTTATACATCAGGCTTTTATGGCTCATAACAACATGGAGCTCACACGGAGGAAAAAACACCTCTCTTTTTTTTTTTTTTCAGAGGCCCAGACAGAGCAAAAATATGCAATTTGGAACATTTGCTGATATTTATATGACCAAAAAAAAAAAAAAAAAAAAAAAAAGATGAAATTCTGACAGCTTATCATGTAAATCAATGAGATTTTATATAATGTGCATATAAATATCAGTTGTCACTCTACTCCCAATAATGTATGATATTAAATTGCTTAGTTTTATGATCAAAAAAATAGATAATGCAGTGCAACACAATGATGATTAGAGATGAACAAATACGTTCCTCAAAAGCCTGATGGATCGTATTTGATTCTCACATTTTAGTTTGTTTTGTCAAAAAATGTATGGATAATCAAGTAAACTTCAGTCCAATAAGTGTTCATCTTGAAATATTACTAACAATATAAAAGTTATTCTCACATTTACTTGCTAAAAAATGAGTAAAGATTTAACAGCAAAGGCGGACATTTTAGAATGATACTCAAAAGGCATAAAAATGAGTTTAAAGGACGAGACGAGATTATGCACATTATTCAGCATGAGCCTTGAACGTGTCTTAGGCAGTTTATGGCACAATGAGAGGAGCATGTTCACAGTGGGAAACACAAGACATTTGCCTTCACTCTTTTGTCCTCGCATAGAAGCGCTATTGTCAGATCTCCCGCCAAAAACCTTCCCAAATGCCTTCCCAAACAAACCTGCCTGCTGCCCGAGTGCCAGCTGGTAATGAGTGCTGGCAGAGCACTGGTTAATAGGGGAGCAGAGAGGAGCATCAAGCTGGAGATGTATTCATGCGCGTGGCGTTACACTCCAACCCAGGGTGACAAGTCTTCATCCTCGCAGCCCGAGGCCAGGATTAGGTCTGGGACCAGGGAGAGAGAGGCTAGCCACACAAAGCCGATGGTAATGCAAAATCTTTTTCATATTAACCTCACCTCCTTTCCCTCGGCCTGACAGTGGACAGGCCTGCTCTCTTTGGGTGCTCAAATTATCCTCAATTACTGCGGAAAGGCCAGGCGAGGGGACGTCACCTAACCTTCACCATCTGTTAGGTTCAAAGCCCCGGCAGCCAGCCGGTCCGCCTGTCTCCTGCCTCCTCCTGACCTTTCAGGACCCTCCCTCCTCTCTCCAACACCCCCCCTCTCTCCGGACACAGCTGGGAGGTCCGTGTGCACACATCACATCACGCCAGAAAAGGTTGCCGAGATTGACTGTTTTCACACTTTTGCATATAAGAGCGGGACGTTCGGCACAAAAACAGTCTGCAGTGAAAAATTGAAATATTGCCTTTTTTTTTTTTTTGTCTGTGTGTGTGTGTGTGTGTGTGTGTGTGTGTGTGTGTGTGTGTGTGTGTGAGAGAGAGAGAGAATTAGCTTTTTTTTAGATTTGAATTACTTGCAAAATTTAAATAAGGTTGTATATGTTAGCCATCGTGAATGAATAAAGAACAATCGGTATCTTACAGTGTCCTTGTTACATATGTTACATGTACTTACCATAGTAATAACAGTAAATTATGCATAATTACATGCAACTAACCCTCAACCAAATCCTAATCCTACCCTATAGTAAGTACATGTAGTTAATTAATATTACTCAATACTTCAATATATAATTACACTGTAACAATGACACCTTAAAATAAAGTGTAACTGAACAATCATTATGTAACAGAATTAATTTAGGTTACATTTTATTTTAAGGTGTCCTTGTTACTGTGTAATTATGCATGTGTACTGAGTAATGTTAATTGACAACATGTACTTACTATAGGGTTAGGGGTTGCGCTTTATTTTACAGTACGTGTATGTAATATAAGGTAACTACATGGTTAGGTGTAGGTTCAAGGGTTATTACCCATTTATTATAACTACTATATAGTATGTACATAGGGAATTAGGTTTGGTTGAGGGTCAGTTGCATGTAATTATGCATAATTTACTGTTATTACTATAGCAAATACATTTGCATGTTACGTGTAACAAAGGCACAGCAAAATGAAGGGTTACACTTTATTTTAAGGTGTCATTGTTACAGTGTAATTCTATATTTAAGTACTGACTAATATTAAGCAACTACGTGTACTTACTATAGGGTTAGGATTTGGTTGAGGGTTAGTTGCATGTAATTATCATGTAAAATGTACTGTTACTACTATGGTAAGTACATATGTAACAAGGACACTGTAAAATGAAGATTTAGTTCTCAGTCTTAACTAAAGAAAATATTAATATATGCAACTTAATGTTAAAACTGTATTTGTATTTATAGAAATTAACACTAACCAAAATTGACAAATGTTGTAAAAGTATTGTTTATTGTTTTGCATTTCATTTAAAATGGTTACGTTTTACATGTTACAGTGTAATTATACATTTAAGTACAGAGTAATAATAATGAACTTGTACAATAGGGTTAGTTGCATGTAATTAAACACAAAAGTGTTACCTTTAAAACCTACAGTATAATCTTATTATGTTGGAATCAATTTAAGCTTAGGGTCTTTGTCTAAAAATAATACATAATTATGCATGTCAAATCCATATTTCATCTCTAAATGTAAAATAAAACATTTTCAGGTGATAAAGATGCTAATGAGTGATTCAGTCGACTGTTAAATTTAGGAACGTCGTGCATAGTTTTAACAGAACAAATATTCTCAATGATCATGACCGGAAGGCACATAAACTCTTTCCTTCTCGATCCTGTTCCCTGAAAGCACATCTTTATTCTCTACATCCTGATCCGACGCTCCAGCTCTCTCCTAACAGCACCTGGCTATAATTAAACATTCATCTGGGTTTGGCATTGTTCTTGTAAAATATTGAGCAGTTCTTATGCCTCCTATAGCACATGCTGCACTGAATAATTGAAGGCATATTTTCTGTTTGTTTTTAACCTATGTGTTTTAGCAAGTCCAGTAAGTCCATTTTGATTTAGATTTTTTTTTTTTTTTTGGTTTTTGTTCCCCCACAGCTCCTCATCAGTAAAGCTGGACACTCTAGAGGCCTCCTTTCACAGGTCATCTGGCTAGACCTGACGGCTCAGAAATAACTTTTAATAAGTCTGATAAATAATAGATGGAGTATCCGCAAAAGCCAAGCTGAGAGGTACAGGGTGCAGGACAGTGAGCCGGGGCAGGCAAACACACACACACACACAGACAGACAGACGAACCTGCCTCTTCCTCAGACACGCGCACACACTCCTCCTGACTCTCCAGACAGAGCTCTCTCAGGGGTCAGGGGTCATGGACTTGACCTTGGAGCTCCTAGGAAAATGTTCACTCAGTCTTTTATCATTTCGGATTATTCAACGGGAGGCCCACGCTTCTCTCAGCATTACCCTTCATTACCCCCACCTCCAGACCATCGCCATCAGCAGCTCAAAAATCCCAAAATCAATATTTTATACTGACATAATTGTCCATTTAAATGGATTTATTTGAAATCCGATTGACACCTTCTTCTGACATGAATGTCTGTATTTCTATGATATTCAGCTGTTTGATGAATAATAATGGATTGTTCTTTTTTTCATAATCATTGGAATTCATTTGTTTTCTTTATATCTCTAAAAATAGCATAAAACAATAAAGTTATAAGCTTAAAAAATGAATTATCTTTCCTTGCACATTAAATATGTGGTTTCAAACAATTTTGAAGGAATTTATTATTATTCATTATTTTTGAATAATCAAGACATTTTGACTTTAACAAAATGTGCCTTTTCATAAAAGTAATATATATATATTGGTAACACTTTATAATAAGGTTTAACATTAGTTAACTACATTAGTTAACATGAGAGTGAACAATACTTCTACAGCATTTATTCATCTTTGTTAAAGTTAATTTCAACTAATACATTATTAAAATATTTTTTTATTTTATTTTTAACAATAGTTAATGCACTGTGGTAACACTTTATCTTACAGTGTCCTTGTTACATAATGTCACATGTACTTACCATAACAGTAAATTATGCATAATTACATGCAACTAACCCTCAACCAAATCCTCATCCTACCCTAACCCTATAGTAAGTACATGTAGTTAATTATTATAACTCAGTACTTAAATATATAATTACACTGTAACAATGACACCTTAAAATAAAGTGTAACCCAAATGGATTGCTCATTGTTAGTTCATGTTAGTTAATACATTAAAGGGGTCTGAAGGGGTCCTCTCTGTTTTCTTGTCATATGGTTACATTAAAAAAAAAACGAATTATATTGTTTTAGAACTAAATTGCCATAAATTAGAGAATAGATATTTTCTGGGGACAATAATAACAATAAAAAAGCTTTATGCAGAATTAAAGCAGACAAAACATTTGAATGTGCCTTTCTTTACAACCTTACACCACAAAATGACATAAAACAAAATCAGACAATTAAATCGTGTTTATCAGGCGAATGCATTACGTAAATACGTTTAAAATGTATAAATTGCATTTTAATTTTTTTTTTTTTTTTAACAAAACAGAGCGTCACGTCATCAACACACACAGACACGCACACACACCCGCGCGTGCATGCGCTACATCGGTTTTATATTTCAACAACACTTCTTGTCTCTTATTGTGTCGTTTTTGAATCACGTACGTCGGCCTGTCAAGACAATACAATGCTTTTTTAGGTCAAATATTGCAGAGCGCAGATGAGTGCCGCGGGAGAGGCGTGGGGGGTCACAGATATATATGTTTGGTTTTTAAAATATGATATGTCATATTTTACAATAATACAGGGAAAACTATTTTTAGTTTAATCTAAATTTAGTAAATCATTAAAGAAACCTTTAGAACTTAAGTAAACAGTAGCCTAAAACGTATGTGTTATACGACGTTATCATTCATTTTTATTATTATTTAAACGTAAAGGAGGAATTATCAGGGACGTTTCGCGCGTGTGTGTGTGTGTGTGTGTGTGTGTGTGTGTGTGTGGGCTCTTCTCCCCACTTCTGGGCACTGTGCCATCAACAGAATTAACCAAATCAGCTCAGCACACGTCAGGTTAATACAGCAGTGACTAACACTAATAGCAGGGCTGCTTGTTTCAGTCTCATTTGAATGTGAATAGTGTTTACCACTGAGAGCAGATTGGAAGGGCCGGCTGCTTTGAATACACAACAACCTGCCACATAAAGGCTTTCAATTAGCCTGTAATAATTAGCCATATTCTCTCCAAAGCAATTAGGGGGCAATTAGCCTTCATCGTTGCTTAATTGGCCGGATTAATTACCCACTGGCAGCCTGTTCAGGAATGTGAAGAGAGGCATGCAACAGAAAACCACTAGTTTGCATATTATTCATGAAGAGTGGAAATGTAATTAAATAATAATGGCAATAGTAAGAAAATAGTGGGTTTGCTTTTGTTATGAGCTGCGAAATATTTGTATTTATTTAGTATAATATATCTGTTTTAATCAGCTTATTATCTTTTATCCCCCCCTGGCTCAATCACGCTATTTTTTATAATCTGAAAATATATTTTACATTAATAATGCATCATAAACTTAATCGTTGAAATCATACAGATGTTTTTTGGGTTTATTTAAATATAAGTCGGCAATAAAAACCTATATTCTGAAAGGTGAAAACACTCCTCAGAATCAGTTTACATTTGTCAAGCAAAATACCTGGAAATGCGTAAAAAAAAAAAAAGGTGTCATGTGATCTAAGCGTGGCTATGTAATACCACAAGGACAAGGAGGACAAACTAAAATAAATAAATAAATAAATGTGTTTCGATTTATATACAGCAGGTAATAGTATTACTGTGGGTTATCTAGTGAAGGTGACAATAAATCTGCTACTGTGGACGACTGACATTGTGTGAAACTCATATTGTGTGGAGAAACTGCACTGCATTTTTTTTTTTTTTTTTTTTTGGGCTTTATATTTACCAAGAACGTATTGTACGGTTTTCAAATGCTCCCTTGTGTGCATGCACAGAAAAAATATAAAACAAACACACTAATGATGTGTGATGCAGTGTGTGGTCCTGTAATAATCAACATGCTTTGGCATTTATTTATGTCCAAATGTGCCGTGTGAAGAGGCCGCAAGTGTGATCGTTGAGGAGAAAATAGGTCAGACTGGACCTCAGCAGTGTCCATTTGTCACAATGCATTGAGTGAGGTGAATGACTCAGAGGCATATGGCTTTCATCTCAGCACACTGAACAGCTGATTTCTTCAGAAAGCTTCTGTTAAGTTCAAGGTCCCGGGGGTTGATGATCAGGCCCGGCAACACGGTCACGCGCTTTACGCACGAGCATGCACTCAAAGTTGCCAAAAGAGAAAATGCCTTTATATTTAGTATTTGTTTGTTTACCAATAAAGAAAAATGCTTTATTTAAATAGAATGTATAGCATTCTAAAAATTAAATCAAATGCCTTTTATTTGATCATATCTGAGACTTAATAATTACGATTTTGCAATCATGCCAAACAATACTAAAACAGATTTGAAGGACAGATCATATAAATGCATATACAATTTTTCACAATTAACTAGCCTTTTCCTGACCAATTTAAAAATTATTCGGGATATTACATAAGCATGATTGACAAACTAAGCACATATTTACAGTTGTGTTCTTATTTAAACCATTCAGAGAGACGAAAAACAAATAACGTCTATGTTAGCAGTAACACAGCAGCAAATACTAAAACATATATTGCATAATAAAGCAGGAATATTCGTGGATGAAAAAAAAGTCAAATTATTAAAAATAAATCGACGAAATTCTTATGATAAATGCTAAACGAATCGAAAGCTTATCGAAATGATCATTCATCCTTAATTGTCCATCAACATAAAGCTATACACATACATATATATAGGCTATGCTAAAATATTAAAACATCATATTACTTCATTTGAACTACACAGTTACATGTGCAATTTTTTTTTTTTTTTACTTCCAGTCATAATAATCCAATATTACTGAGATGACACGACTCTATTCGACAGTGTTCCGGTTAATACAAAATTAATACAATTAAAATAATGCATAGCCTACCTAAAATGATCTATACAAATTTCTCACACATTAATAGTCTCAATTCAAAAATAATAATTAAATAAGTGGACCCCATATTATTGCATTGAAATATGATTAATGCATTTAATTTTTACAAGAACGAACGACTGTGTTTACAAGTGATACCGAGAGGACTTAAATAAACGAAGTATCAATTATAATTATGTAAAATACTCATAATAACGAATTTGAGCTTGTAATGCAGATCATGCAAATGGTTTCATAGAAACTCGACAAACACTTGAGGAACTTAATCACAAAGTCGCAGTAAAACTATATGCAAAACACAGAGGATTTAGTCGCAGATTTGGGGAACGATGCTCGTGAACCCCTGAACCTGTCCATCTCCACATGACTCTGGAGTGAAGCTGATCCATGTATGCTCAGAAGACATGGCCAATTCCCAGTGGTGTTCATCTCTGTGAAATTATATACCGCTTTTCCGTAAGAGATCGAAATTTATTCATTGGCTATTTTTTTTATGTCCTTCACCTGCATGGCCAGCATCTCAGTTGCTGATGAACTGATTCTTAAAATAAGCAATCCCGATTTAAAGCCACCTTTAATCAACTGATTCAAATTATTACATATATTAATAACACAGCGCCATCCATTAGAGCACGATCTCCACCTATTTTACCACAAAAATATAGTAATGGTTGAGTAATGGTCAAATGGTTTCTTTTTCTTTTTCTTTTTTTTTTTTTTTTTTTTGGATGACAAAATGCTTTTATTACATGTCTCATTGCAGAGAAATGAATGTTTAATCTGTAAACAAATAAATAAATTTGAATAATAAACTATGCTAAACTATATGTGTGTGTGTGTGTGTGTGTGTGTATATATATCCTTCTACAAGTCCTGTAAAACACAGCATATTTAAAGCAAAGAGAACAACAGATACATAATTGCACCTGTTGTTATATTCAGACAACGAATGAATATTACTGTAGGCCATTTACTGTGTAAACTGACATTTGGGGAAAAAAGGGAAAGGTTACAAGATTCAAAAATAAATAAATATTGCAGTATAAGCACTGTTAAAAAGAGAGAACACATGCACATGAAAAAAAGAAAGAAAAAAGAGTATGGCAAAAGAAGGATGAAACCGTGTAGTGGATGATACAGTAAGAAATACAGGGTCAGACAGAAGGACAGACAGAGGTGGTCCCAGGTGCCCGTGCTCTTTACCGAATCCTGGTAATGACATCATTAGGCCACTTTGCATGACCAGAGAGAGATCTTCTTTCCGCGGAGAGTCCCTTCATGGAAGGCAGGTCAGCGACACGAGCCTCTGCCTGACATATAATTGCTGATATTGATTATAGGTTATCATGTGCTGCAGACTATTTGTAAGATAATGCCAGAGGGGTTAATTTGTTAGCCATTAACCTCTTGGGCCTGGGTCTGTGTACATACGAATTAAGTTTAAAACAAGTCCTGACTGGTTTCCCCAGCCCTTGGCCCTAAATGGAACTGTAATAGGGTTAAACTGGAATTACAATGCAACACCATGGAACAGCACTGCGCTCACACAGCCACTGGTCAAGCCACTGGTATTTGAGAAAGGGCACTGGCCACAGGTTTGAAGAGAGCAGAGCCTTCGCGCCAGCAATTAGACCGCCATCTACACCCATTTTACTACAAAAATATCTCTCAAAGGGCTCTTTCTGGAAAGCCTTTTGGTTCCAGAACACAACTGACATTTACAGGGAATGTAAAGTGTCCACCTCAAAAAAAAAAAAAAAAAAAAAAAATTATTTCTCTAAAACAAGCAGGCATTGCTGCTACTCGTTGTTTGTCCCCAAAAAAGGTGTAAAAAAAATGTTTTCAACATTGATAATAATAAGAACCATTATATATATATCAGCAAATCAGCATATTAGAATGATTTCTGAAGCATCATGTGACACTGAAGACTGGAGTAATGATGCTGAAAATACAGCTTTGATCACAGGAATAAATTACTTTTTTAAATATATCAAAATAGAAAACAGATTGCAATAATATTTCGCCATATTGCTGTTTTTACTGTATTATTTTTATCAAATATATGCAGCCTTGGTGAGCAAAAGACACTTCTTTATTATTCCAAACTTTTCACCGGAAGAGTGTGTGTGTGTGTGTGTGTGTGTGTGTGTGTGTGTGTGTGTGTGTGTGTGTGTGTGTGTGTGTGTGTGTGTTGTTTATGATAGATCTACAGGTCTATTGGAAGAGTACATTTTCAAAATAATGTTGTTAAATTGGTTTCCAATAAATTAAAATTGATCAATAAGCTGAAAGTTATATTGTGTGAGCAACAACAACAAAAAAAAAAACATTAAACCTGATAAATTCCCATTTCAATCAAAAAAAAAAGCAGTTACTAGAGTTTCAAAACACAAAGTTGACAACCATGTCAGCAGCTTCAGATGTGAACAGGACAAAATCACCATCGAATGGATAATAAATCAACCACACACACACACAAACAGAAACAGTAAAACACACCCACCAGCCGAACATCAGCATTATGAAAGTTTAAAAGTCTCCTGTAAAGCACACAGTACAGCGACTGCACATCAAAACATCACACAGCAAAGCCAAAGGAGAGGTACCAAAAGTTGAAGGAGTGTGTGGGAGTGTCTGTATGAGTTTGTAGTGTGTGTGTGTGTGTGTGTGTTTAAGAGCGAGTCAGAGCAGCACAGGTACTGTAAACCTCAGAGTCCGACAGCACAGCTTTAGTAAAACAGCAGAGGCCGTACCTGTGCTCCTCTGCTCTGGTGGCATCAAGCTCTCCTGGATCCAGCAGTTATCCGACAGCAGGACGTGTGGTCCCGGTTCTCTCCTGGCCCAGAAGCACAGGGAACAGGACGAGAGCAAGCCAGAGAGATGGAGATAGAGGGAGGGGGGGAGTCAGAGGTTTGCCACTGTGACACCATGATGGATCCATGTGAGATTGGTCATAGACTCTCTCTCTCTCTCTCTCTCGTGTTCTCTCTCTCTCTCCAAAACACACACACACACACACTTCAAGGCTGTGCAAAGACCGTCAAGGTGCTTTGTCTAGTTCACCCTTTAGAAAAAGTAGTACACTTTCACATACTTTTAAAAAGAAGACTTATTTCGGATATAATATACTTTAATGTTCTTTTAAGGGCAAACTGAATGTAATGGCATATAATTGTATGTTATTTACAATTAAATGAAAATGTACAGTATTATATTTACATTTACATTAAATGCAATTAGTTAAACATAGTGCTTTTCTGACTCGCTTAAGTAGCACATCTTTATATGTAATTTCATAATTACTTTTATAGTCTTTGAAATATGGTTAAAGTGTGGTGCCGAACGTAATGACAAGCATTTATGGTAAACTAAAATATACCTTGTATGTCATGTGATTACATATATTTGAACTTGCAATTTGGCACATTTAACATATATTAACTTTAATATCAAATAAGACACTATAATCAAGTACTTTAGTATGTTAGCCAACACAAAATTTGTGTACTTAAAAAATCATTTAAACATAGTGGTTTAAAATAACACCTTGACTTTATTGCGAATGGCACTTTTTAAAAGTGTGCTTAAGTGTGTTAAGAAACATGAAAGTGTACTCTCTTTACATATTTACTTCATTTATGTTATCTGAAAGTACAGGCTTTTTTTAAATATACTTTTAAGATTTGCAAGTGCACATTCAATACAGTTAAGTGTGCAAGGGCAGACATGGACACTGACCAGCGATCAGAAAAATGTAACCAGAACATGTATATCTGTAATGAGAAGATGCATGAAAATAGGTCAGTGTGTGTGATAAGCGCAAAACCATGTGGTTCATTTGGAAATCAAAAATATAAATTGGTAGACTCTTTCATCTCTTTGGTTTCGCAGGCCCGTGATATTCCAAACTATATTTATGGGACTGTGAAAATGATTGGGGAGCCCAGCAGAATGCCATTAGCATTCATTCACAGTCTCCCCACAGCATCTGCTGCGTATTTTAATGCCGGCTGGACGCAGAGGGGCAGCTGGAATCGGACGGGCAAATAAAAAAAAGGGTCAAAAGTCTTACACAGAGCAGAGTCAGTCCAGCCACCCAAACAAAAGACAATAAAGAAGAGGCTGGGACGCGACCGGCCGCCCGATCAGATACACCAAATACATCAAAACTAGAAGCTTACACCGCTAAAGGCTAGTAAACCTGGTTAGAGAGTTAGCAAAGGCAGAATCGAGGAGACAACCAGCAAAGTTTGCTGTTTGATATTAAATAAAACGATTTGGGTTGACAGCTGCATATGAAAGGTACTTTTGGAAAGTGCTTGGAGTGAATTGTGAATCACATTTTTTAAAAGGCAACTGCTTCCCTTGATATAAGTGTCACTCATTTCTCCGGAGCATTCGCATTATGCATACCATACGAAATACCGTACGCAAAATAAACACCAAACATTTGGGGGTTTTCTGCTGCCACGTTGATGTGAAAATTGATTTGCATCGCATGAAACACGCATAAAGGGATCGGCCATCCAGCTCGGCCCTGCTTGGAGAAATCACATTTTTATAGAAATCATGCCCTCCATCCCCTCCCCTCTTCTGACTGGGGACAGACTAGGCCAAGTTGAGTTGGCCCGAGTCTGCTGACCCCTGAATGCAAATGTCCCCATATGGCCACGGCACCCAGACAGGCCAGACCCCGTGCGGCTGAACTTGACTCCCAGCAGTGCAGATGGAGGGGAGGAGGTCCCCCTCACCTTTGTTGAACCGTAATCTCTAAACAAACACCCGGAAAGCTCGTCCAGCGGGACGGCTGACCTGATGAAGTCGTCTCTGGACTGCAGAAGTTCTCGGAGTGGAATGAAGTCTCTGAAATCATGACCCTGTCCCAAATGTGCCATCAGCCCTAGCGGTCTTTCTTTAAATACACAGTTAGGGCATGATGCCACTGGATTGTCACCAAATAGGGGCTTTGCAGTCGAGACTCTTTTTAAAGACGACACTCGGCAGATTATTGCAGAAGCGCTTCAAAAAAATGAAAGTAGACTAAACAAATAAACATTTTAATTTTATACAAAATATGCATTTTACTAAATAACTTGGGCTGAATTGCTAGAAAATCAAAAGCCATATTTGTTTCAAATTTGAGGTTGGTGGGATTTAAAGTACCATTTCGATAGTAATGCAATGTTCAATTTCAAAATGGTTTTATACGGGATGAATTTTGAGTGTTTAAGCTTTCGAATGATACCTACTTTATGATGATTACTAAAATGTGTGATAGGGAAACAAGGAATTAAAAAGCTACCAGGAAAAGACAATTAACAGACTACAAAGGTCCCCCAAAAATCACTATGGCTTTCTTTCTTCTGTAGAGTCACGTTGGTAACTAAACAGTTTTGTTTAGCACTGACCTCCATTTTGAGGGAGAAAAAAATATTTTATTTTCCACAGAAGAAAGAAAGTCATACAGGCTTTGGATATTAGAGCGAGTAAATGATGGATGACATCATTTTTATTTTTTGGGTGAACTATCTGAACAGCTTTAAAAAAAAAAAACTACAAAAAATTCCTAAGAATTTGCACTTATGAATATAAATATGTAGTCATTTAAAGATTCAATTGACCAATTATGTGCGAGTTTGCCATTTGAAGGCAACTTTAAGGCAAGTTAGTTCACTTTGTACTAGCAGCCATATTAGAAAAGAGCTACTGTATATCTTCAAAAAAAGATATAAAAAAAAAAAAGTATCTACATATTTAAGTACTGAGTAATATTAAGCACCTACATGTACTTACTATAGGGTTAGGGTAGAATTAGGATTTAGTTGAGGGTTAGTTGCATGTAATTATGCATAATTTACTGTTATTACTATGGTGAGTACATGTAACATATGTAACAAGGACACTGTAAAATAGTCTTCTAGCATAGTACAAACAATAACATTGATTTAAAAATAGTAAAAGCATTGTTTGTTTTTAAGAGTTGTACGGTAACACCTTATTTGATTGGTAACACCTTATTTTAAGGTGATGTAAGTTACATACTGTACTTACTGACATAATAACAGTAAATTCTTCATAATTACAACTAACTAAACCAAACCCCAATTCTAACCTTAACCATATAGTAAGTACATGTAGTTAATTAACATTACACAGTACTTATCTGTGTAATTAAACGGTAACAACAAAGCGTAAGCCATTTTTTAAAGATCCAATCATTAAAAAAATGATAAGCTAATGTGTATGCATCTCCTATAGTGAACAAACAGTCGATACTTCTATGAAAAGCCAGTTGACTCTTTTGACTTCCATTTCTATAGTCGCTATATTGAGCATCGCCATTTCCCATGCATGTTCATTTTTATAAGAGCAGTCCTTCTCCTCCCACTTATAATGTCTCTGGCCACATCAAGTGCAAGATCACTGGATTCCTTATGCACAGTGTCAAAGCTCTTGAGTCCTGGACTGAGTGTCTTCCTGCATAAAATCCCTGATCATATTATGTCCTGCCCTGAGCCCTCATATTCAGGCCTTTTTCTCTTTAATCGTCCCTTCTTCAACCTATCTCAGCTTCTCCTCCTCTATCTTTATCTCACCCTCAAAAATGCTTCTGAGTGCAACAGCAGGTAAAATATTCCAATTAAATACAAAAAAGGAAAGGCTGCCGTTCTACTTAACTTTGACATTTAGCGCTCAGTGTGGGGGTTCCCCTGCTCGGAGAGATGGGTCAGATTGAGAAGGCAGAGGGTTCGCATCGATCTCTGTGAGAATGTGAGTGATACCTCCTGCCAATTACAGTAATCACATATGCCTGTTTCAGCGGTGAGCAAATGTTATCCACGAGAAGCAACAGGAAGCTCCATGATAACATGCCAACCACTGTTACACTAACACACACAAAGCTTAGCTGGAGCACACGCTGAGTACACCATAAACTCTTAGAAAAAAATCTCTGCTGCTTTAAATCCAGACTGTCGGTCCTTCAAGGGAAGAACGTTCCACAAAGTACTTTTTAGTGAAAAGTTGTAATGAAAATGTTTCTAAAGAACCCCTTTTCAATATAAAGAGCCTTGTGTGCATTTGAAAGGTTCCATGGATGTCAACTCTTTAACCTCAGGTCTTTATTAACCCGGGACATCATTCACTGCCCTCCCCCTCATTCATTTTATACAGTTACTGTAGACATCAACCATCTTAGAATTCCTCAATCTATTCATTATATGACAAGGAAAAATGATAAAAGTATGCCTGTAAATGTTTTTGCCAAAAGTGTATAGGGTTGCTAATGAGGTATGTAATAGTGCAATTTTTTCTGCACAACAATTGAATCTCTATGGAAGCTTGTTTCCACCAAAGAATAAAACATTTTAAAAGATAATTGTGACTTTTTATCTCACTATTGCGAAATATAAAGTCAGAATTGCATGACATAAAGTCAGAATTGCGTAATATTAAGTCAGAATTGCGTGATATAAAGTCGCAATTGTGTGTTATAAAGTCAGAATTGCGTGATATAAAGTCGCAATTGTGTGTTATAAAGTCAGAATTGCGTGATATAAAGTCGCAATTGCGTGTTATAAAGTCAGAATTGCGTGATATAAAGTCGCAATTGTGTGTTATAAAGTCAGAATTGAGTGATATAGTCGCAATTACATGTTATAAAGTCAGAATTGAGTGATATAGTCGCAATTGTGTGTTATAAAGTCAGAATTGAGTGATAATAGTCGCAATTGTGTTATAAAGTCAGAATTGAGTGATATAGTCGCAATTGTGTGTTATAAAGTCAGAATTGAGTGATATAGTCGCAATTGTGTGTTATAAAGTCAGAATTGAGTGATATAGTCGCAATTGCAATATAAAGTCAGAATTGAGTGATATAGTCGCAATTGTGTGTTATAAAGTCAGAATTGAGTGATATAGTCGCAATTGTGTGTTATAAAGTCAGAATTGAGTGATATAGTCGCAATTGTGTGTTATAAAGTCAGAATTGAGTGATATAGTCGCAATTGCGTGTTATAAAGTCAGAATTGCAAGATATAAACTCACAAATGCGTGTTATAAAGTCAGAAATAAACAGAAATAGACTATTACATGCAATTCTGACTTTATAACACACAAATGTGACTTTATATCACGCATTCTGAGATAAAAAGATGTAAACTCGCAATTGTGTGAAAAAAAAGTCATAATTGTGAGATAAAAATGATAGTTTTGAGAATATGTCTGAGATCATGAATATGAGGAAATGAGCTCTGACAGGGACAGTGAAAATGGTACAAAAAAAACAAAAACAAAACATCAGCTCAAATTTAACCCTTCCCAGTTCAATAAGGTAAAGAAATGTGATTTAATTTATTCTTTTGTAAATGTTATCAAAATATCAGGAGTGTTTTATACTATTGCAGCAGTTCGTGTTATAAATCCGGGTCACTAAAGGCCCAAATGTGTACAGTAATTGTAGGAACATTAGTGCATTTAAGGGTTAAAGGTTCTTCATGGAACCATTCAGTAGATGCCAATAAAGAACCTTTATATTTAAGAGCGTAGGCACACAATTGGCGTCCGATCTGTTGCGTCCCTAGCCAAACTAACCTGGTTCACGGGCGTTCGGGTCACCACTGCCCTTATCACACCACTATCTCTGCAGCGGCCAGCGAAAAACATTTACCTAACTCTCAGGCATGAAAACATAAACCTTGTGTCTTCATCAAACACCAGGCAGAACAGAGAAAAAAGGATTGAGGGAAGGGTTTATGAATTATTAAGATTAAAATCTTTCTCCGATTACCCGTTCTTTCCTACTTCCATTGCCTTTTCTTCCCTTTCGTTCTCTTTTTCGGGGGAGAATTTTAAAACATTTATATCCCTCTGTTCCTGAGTAAAGGAGCTCAGGGCAGATATTCCATTAAAAATAAAAAGTTGGTGGAGAAAAGGAGAGAGAGGAAGCCTGAGCCTCGATGGGTTTTAGATTTTAGTCACCTTTAATCAGCCCTACTGTTTCTGTACTCATGGAAAAAGAGGCAGATGAAACAGGTGCGTAATGATTTTCCTCTTCTACTAGTTTGCTGCAGTCTTTGGATGCTGGCAACTTAAAAGGATCCAAAGAGAAAAGACTTTTCTTTACCTTTTATTATTACTGTCAGGGCACCCGCTCTCTGCTTCCCTTTGTTGGAAGGTCTTATCAATTTTCCAACTTATTAAAAAAATGATGCATTAAGGATGTAAGTGCTATTATCCTTGCTCAGAAGTGTACTGGAGGACAGTATAGGATTTTTAGCTGACGGCCTCAGCAACACTTTAATGATTGTCTTTGCTGTATCAAAGAAAGTTTTGCCCTAACCACTGAGATATCATCAGTCTTTGGTTAAGCAGGAGAGACTGAGCCCGGGTCGCTCTCATTAAATCAGGAAAAATAACAGAATTGTATGATTTAGAAGTTCAAATAGAGCTGATAAGAAGCGTATAACTTATGTATTGTAGTAAAAAAATAATGTGGTCACTGTAGATTCATTTTTAACACCATTTAGACTTTTTAAATCTAGGTGTAGGGCCTATATTTCTTTCTAAGAGAAAAAGAGATATCCGTCTTCACATACATTTTTTTTTATAGGCTAAAAATAATGTTTATTTTGGACTTTCCCAAAAAAGCATGTCACATTAAATGGTTTAATTTGGGAAATTAAAAATGCATACAAATGTGTGTACACCTGTTTTCCTACACTTACCTTATGACTAAAAAACATTTTTGCAAAACGCGAAATACGTAGGCCTACCAATACATACTGTACATATCAATCAATTATCAATTGATACTAGAGGCAGTAAGAATTTGTCTGTTAAGCTAAAAAAAAAGTTGTTTAATCGATTTTAAAATCTGTTCAAAGATTGTAAGTCAGCCTCTTGAGAAGCTTTATGATTCAGCTTATAATAACAATTTGCTAAGGCTGTCTAATAATATGGTTTCTAACCCCATTCATATCCTGCATAATGAGTTCGAATTACTACCATCAAAGCGGAGGTACAGAGTTCCAAGATTCGACAAAGTGATGCTGAAACACTCTTTTGTGCATCAGGCATCAAGCGTTGAACAAAACACTTAATCAGAAAATCAAGAGTATTGTGAAGGTGTTGTAGTTGTATAAGTGTAGTATCGAATGAATAATGTGGGAGGTTTAAGTGTATGTCGATGTTTAATGTATGTTGGTTGTTGTAAACATAGACACCTCAAAACACCTCTTTACCATAGTGTATGATTTATAAACGAATATATTTTGGAGTTTGCATCACTTAACCAGCTTCATACTGTATGTTCAGTTTTACTGACGTAGTGTACTAAAATTAAAAAAAGGTTGCAGAAGTGACGCGAAGTTGGGGTTTTTATTGCTCAACAGGTGAGTAAGGTATTTTTTTGATCAGATAAATTGCCTTATGTACTGTAGCTCTCATTATCTATTGTGAAGGGTCATATTCAACAGCATAGTCATGTAGAGCCAAAGCACAACCAAAACAATGTTCTTCTGCAAAATGCATGCAGTTTTTTTTTACACCAGTGAACCTGTAACATCTTGAAACGTCTGTTAATGTTTAAAGATTCCGAGCGAGCTATACAGGTTTCAGTCTGCAGGGGCTTAGTTTGTGAACTAACCATTGTTTTAGAACAACTCTTTTAAGTGAAAGGACATTGAAACTTATTTGGGCTGTGAATGAGTGTTTTTACGAATCGGTTCAGTGAACAATTCAATGATTCCTTTGTTACCACCCACTGGCGTGAGCTGTGAGCTGCAGAAAGGGTCAGTAAACAAATCTGAAAGAATATTTTATTTAATAAGATTTGTTTTAATTCATCTTTTATAGCTTTTTACAGTTTACAACAGTTTTAAAAAAAACACTGCAACTGCAAAATAGGCTATTATAAATTGAAAAATCTACAAGTTGGAAATTTTGAGTTAGAATACTTTGCAAGTGCGCAAGTACTAACACAATACGGATGGACTAGTCAGTAGACGAGTCTTCCTGTTCGGCGCGATAATATTTAGTATACTCATTCCTGCGGCACTCTTTTATTTTCTAAGATGTATCTTTATACTTTTAAGGCTTTATATGGGTAAAAAAGTATGGAGTTTTAATATGAAAGACTGTAACATTGCAGTTTTTAAAAGTTCTTTGAAATGTCTGATCTGTTTTGTCAGCGCAAGTACATAAACAACATGTAAAGAATCAGCCTCCATCCTCACTTCTTGCCAAACATTCCCGTTGCTATCCATGACACAGATGTCCCTGAAATATGTTAGAACATGTCTGACTGCTTGTAGTGTAGCTTAAACAATCTTAATAAAATATTTCTGTAGAGGTTAGGTGGACCCCTGGCTCATTATAGATGTCCGTGCGGGCCGATGAGTGCTGTTCAGGTCCCGCAATGATTTATTAAGGCTGGATGAAGGAGAGGAAAGCCTGCCGGGTTTACACTGCCGCAAGACTCTCAAGCCACAGGGATGTTTTAGGGCCGAAGGTTTAACAAAGTGGCTGTGCCAGACAGGTTTACATCATCTGTGGTTCATTTTAAAATGAATTATGAATGCCTAAATGAAATACATCGGAGTTAGACGCTTTTAAATAATTCTCCCTTTTTTCTTTGCCTTCCGTTCTTTGTAACTTTCAATCTCTGTATATGTGAGTGTGTTTATGGATGTGCCCTGTGCATCAGCAGCATTGCCCTGAGCTAAAGTCAAGGCCATTTGCTCTTCAGAGCACAGCGCTAATGGGCGAGGGGAGGGACAGACAGGCCTTCTGTTTAAAAATGGATGGCTGTGATATGGCCAGATCTGAGCAAACAAACATCAGAGGCTAATTGGTTTGTTTGAAGGACAAGAGGCAGGGCTGCTCCTGTAGTTCTCCCCCCACCTGAAGGTTTGTTTATATGAGTCAAGACACGGGAAATGGCTGCAAGCGTTCAGGTCGAGTTCTAGACCAACTATCCTCAATGGTGACGCAAACCTACAGCGAACCATCACACCTTATTGATCCATAACCTTTTTACACGTAAACTCAAAATCTTGATTTCCTGGTGTGATTTTTTTTTTTAAAGAATGTATCATTCAGAATTTCATCGTGACACAACAAGCTTGTCCCGTGAAATGTATCTCAACACTGTTTTTTTTGGAGGCCACGTACACATGTTGGATGTCTCCCTAATTACACTTAATTTCAACTCATCATCTTGCTTTAAGATCTGAAATAAGTGTACAATAACAATGCACTGGAGGACAAAGTGTAGGTGTTACATCTCGGAAAATTTGCAATTCACTACTCCCATTGAGTATGATAGATGAAAAAAAAAAATGTTGGTATTAAATATTGATGGAGCAACAGATTTTGTGTGAAAATAAATCATAAAAGTTGTTTATTTTGTTTAAAAATCTTATAAATATATGAGGTGGCAAGGTAAAGGTAAAAGACTGTGGCAAACATTATTTATACAAATAGCTGAAGTAATATGTTTTTAATAATGTCTAAGTTAATACTTGTTCAAAACAATCACTGTAGCTGTCACGTGCCAGTATTTGTTTGTATTAGTCACATGTCTTCCTTTGTTCTGTTTTCCAGTCGGTGTCTGGTGAGCGTTGTGCCTCGATATGGAACACTGCCAGACCCAAGTCTTTTTTACGTCATGCCTGACCAGCCTGAGCTTATTCACCTAATGCCCGCCATGCCTGAGCCCTCGTCTTCAGCCAAGATGGTCGCCGCCTCACCGCTTGAGCCCTCAGCCAAGATGGCCGCCGCCTCGCCGCCTGAGATCTCAGTCAAGATGGCTGCCGCCTCGCCGCCTGAGACCTCAGCCAAGATGGCTGCCGCCTCGCCGCCTGAGACCTCAGCCAAGATGGCCGCCGCCTCGCCGCCTGAGCCCTCAGCCAGCATGGCCGCCACCACACTGATACCTGTTCCTATTCCTCGTTCTATTCCCAGACCTGTTCCTGTCCCTGTTCCAGAGTCTCGTCCCGCTGAGACTGCCCTGCCTGAGTCTTCTGTCCACGAGCCTGTATCTGAATCTGTTCCCGTACCCGTGTCTGAATCTGTTCCCGTGCCTGTGTCTGAATCTGTTCCTGAGCCTGAATCTGTTCCTGAGCCTGTTCACGAGACTGAGTCTGTTCCAGAACCTGAGCCGCTTCCTGAACTCCCAACCAGCCTCCCTCTCCCACCTCCTCTCATCTACCACCTCTCAACCCTTCCGCCACTGCCTGTCAGCCCCTCAGCTCCTCAAACCACCTTCGGAGAGGTGGGGTCGCCGTGGGTCTGCCAGCCTACAGCTCCAGCCTGGTCAGTGGATCCCCGGTCTCCACCTCCAGCCTCCGCGACTAGGACTCTACCTCGGCCCATCGATCCATCAGCTCAACCTTGGCTCCTACCTCCCTCAGCTCCACCGTGGCCCATCAGTTCACCAGTTTCGCCAGGCTCCCTCGTCCCCCCGGATCCACTTTGGTCGCTCGTCGACCTACCCTCGCCTCTGGACTGCACTCCTCTGGCTACGCCTCGTCCCTTCATCCCCCATGCTCCATTGGACTCCTCACTCCCTTTTGTTCCTCCTTGGTCCTCACTCCCTCTGTCTCCTCCGCGCCCTTCTGCGTCCCCGCCTGCACCTCAGTCGCCAGAGCCAGCGGCTTCGCCATGTCCCGCAGGATCCTCGGCGTCATCTGGGCTCGTCGGCTCCACCATGGTCTCCTCTCCCACCTGCTTCGCCCCCATCAGTCGGCCCCCTGGAGTCGTCAGCCCTGCCTCCTCCATGCCTCCTCCCTCCGTCGTCTCTGCCCTGGCCGCCTGCTCCGCCCTGGTCCCTCCTGCCTTCTGTCTGCTCTTCGTTCTCCTTCTGAGTCCCCTCCCTCCCTCCGCAGTTGGCCTATCTACGGCGCGAGGACGCACCTACCTGTCACGTGCCAGTGTTTGTTTGTACTAGTCACATGTCTTCCTTTGTTCTGTTTTCCCACCTCTCATTTGATTCTATGATAACCGTCATTATCAGTTCATCTGTATCACCTGTGTTTAGTAAATTATCATCATCATCATCATCTGTATCACCTGTGTCCTGCAAATCAGTGTTCATCAGTGTTTGTATTTAGTTCCATTCTGTTCAGTCAGTCCTTGTCCGATCTCCATCCGATTAAGTGTGTGTGAACCTTCTGTCTATCTGTACCTGTTTGAATTATATTGTTAGTAAAACTTTGCATTGGAACTTTTGATTCTCCCTCATCTTCTTATGCCTGCACCACACCACGAGAGTAGCAAAGTTTGTACTATTTTTTGTTTATTTGATGAATAAAACAATGATTTTTTTTGTTCAATAAATACACTGTCATTAAAATATGTTAATATATAATATATTTTAAAAACACAGAAACAAAATGATTGTAAAAACTAAAGCTTTGAAGGAGATCCCGTAATAATTAAATATAGATTTACAGTAATAAATTATATTTTATAATATTATCAAAATCATATTTTTAAATTTCATTATAGTTTCAGTTAGTTTCATTATAAATATGGTGGACACCCAACTTAATATATTTACCATCTGAATCTAACCATGTCATGTCAGCAAAAGGAAAAGTCAGTCAGCTGTTTATTATCTGTTTATTATTAAGTTCATTATTGTGTCTTTATCCAAAACAGCAGGGGTGCCGTTTACCCCAAATACTTTACTTTTACATTCTTCCGTTATTGAAAAACTGTTGCTTTGATTAGCTTGAACAAAAGCAATGTGTAGCAAAAGAACCCTCAAAAGCAAATCTATAACATTTTAAAAACATCAAATTCTAGATTTGCTCATTGAATTAACTGTATGTTTGTTTACACTGTGCAATGTGGGGTTCAAAGCCTGTAAGAGAATAGAACATCAATTTGATCTCCCAGAATGGGTGAAAATGAGTGACTTACAAACTGTGAGAAGGCTGGGACGAAACATAAACACCCAAACAGCTCAAGCTTCTGCTAGTTTAATGTACTTCATCACAACTCTTGAAGATTTTGTCAAAATGTAATTTCATTGCGTTCAATCCACTTCAATGTGCAATCCATAGGGACTACATAAATACATGAACTGAAACTGGACAGTGGGTCTCAAGTTTCAAACATGCTTTGTAAGAGTCTGGATCAGGTGATTAAAGGATACATGAAAGTGTTTAAGTGTATTTTTGAGAAGGGTAAAAACGCTAATGCTTGTTTATGTTGATTGTCCTGTTATGTGGGAATTCAGAAGAATTTTGGTTATGTTGGTGTTTGGGGATTACCATTGTGCTGAAGAGAGGTGCTCACCAAAATAAAATGTTAATACAAAATCTGAACGATGATGTTTGTTACTTTAATATGCAATTGTTGTGCAGTTAATTGACAATTCATTTGTTTGTTTCTTGGTCTTAAATTTAAAAAGTTACATTTAGTATGCTAACGTGCAGTACTAGTAACTAGTAATTCACCTGAAAGTTATTTTAGCATATCTAATATTATTGAGACTTAGAATACTTTATTCAGTAATTCTGTTACACAGTATTTGAGTTGAATCTGCATGGTAATTATATGTTATATTTGCATAAAATCATTTCCAACATATGGGACCACTGTGAATTTAGAATTAGTACAAATTCGACTGACGTGAACAAAACAGTACAATAAGAATCCTGAAATGACATAGCCTAAAAGGCAATGACCTCTATAGTACGTGATTATTTGAATGTCTGTAACACTAAAATGTCTGTGGTGCAAATGCAGACTTGAGTTTTTCAGTTTCATTAGGTCACACAAGAGGTGTGATTTTGATTTTAGACCTCGTTCGGTCTAACCTAGAGTGATCTCACCGGTTTGATGATACGTTTTAGAGGGTTAACCAAACACTCTTCACAAGACAGCAACATTCACTCTTGTGTGCTGGCGCTTCAGGGTTTGAGCGGTATAGAGAAAGGACTTGACATCTTTTGACCAAGGCAACAGGCTTAACACAGAAGGAATAGAGGGTTCAAAGATATATATTCCTTTACTCCACAGTTAATTTTAAAATCTCTTACATCCTATGGCTGTCTATTTTTTTCTGGAGCCTTCTCTTTTCACTTTTCTTTTTTTGCTTTCATTCTTTTCTTTTAAGACGAAACGGGAGCTGGGTGCTGATAGTGATAGATGGCTCAGCGCTCTAACACTTTATCCAATTCAGTGCAGATTTCATCCAATAAAGAATCACTTGTGCACTCTCAAACTAAATGGAAGTCAGGCAGCGGAGAGAAAGGGGCTGCGGTTTGTTTCTGAGCTGCGAAAATCAAATTTTCTTAAAGCTGCCGCGGCAGTGGCTCGCAGAAAAAGCAGCAACAGCCATGACTGGCCGGGGCCACAGCCGTCTGCACACACAATTTAATCCATCACAGAGCGCCTGACACCACATCAATCAAGCTTTCATCAGCATGGACCCCAAAAACTATATTTCCATTCACCCAATCCTAACTGGGCCAAAGCCAGGCCCCTGCTGGCCAATAGCGGAGGCCGGGAGGCCCCCGACCAGACAGGACCGGGCAGCACCACCTACGGCGCTCACGAACAGGCAAACCCTCAGCAAGCAGGTCGGTCGGGCTTCTGCAGACATCCGCACACACTCGCAAATTCCTCATTGCAGAGACGTTTTAACAGCACAGATGAGTCTACATATTTCAGCCACTTTTCAGCAAGTTTGAAATAACAGGGTTTTATTTTTGAAGTATAAAATGAAACAGGATGATTTCTTTAGATCGTAGATAGTGTTTGAGCCAAATGAATCAAAAATGAAGAAAACCCCTGTTGGCGTGATAAACAAGGGTTTGCATTCATGTACTATGTAGCCCCTTAGGGGACATGGTGATGGGGAAAAAATGAGATGGGTGGAAAAATTATATTTCAATGCTTTCGCATTCTCTCGCAAAAGTATTGCATTCCTTATGAAACTCTGCGTTCTCAAAGAAAAGCATGGCGTTCTCCCGAGAAACTTTGCATTCGCTCGCAAAAGCACTGAAATGTAGTTTTTTTTCCTACCTCATATTATTTACATCACAAAAGTTTTTTTTGCGAGCGAACACAATGTTTCTTGGGGGAACACAACTGTTTTACTAGGGAACACAAAATTTCTCAGTAGAATGCCAAAGCATTGAGATATAATTTTGCCACCAATCTATTTTAGTTTATTTTTACACCATCACCATGTCCCTTTAGGACCTCAGTAATGTACACACAAACATATACACCAAATACCATTATCAGCCTGCCACTTTGTAAATCAATATGTGGAAGTACAGAGGGCTAATTCAGGCGTTTTTATGTATTACATTTCCACTGAGATTCTTAGAGGCAATTTGTAAAATATATAAAGGAAAAAAGGGTCAAAAAGTTCAGTTCTGTTCATTGTTTTGCTACGACGGTTTGCATTAATGTGAGAATGCACTTAGGATGTTTTGGTTTAAGAGTTGGTTCAAGTGGTCAGATATTTCCAACCCGATCTCACGGCAATTCGTACGCATTTTACCAGGTGGCGAATTCGTACCTCATAAAATGCGTACGAATTGCCGTGAGATCAGGTTGGAAATATCTGACTACTTGACAACCTACCCCTGACTCCGCCTCTAAACCTACCCATCACAGGGGTTTAGACTGATCGTACGAATCCATACGAATTAGCAACCTCGTATTCACTGGTACGAATCGGTCGTGAGATAGCGTTGGACACTTCACAGTCTCCATTTAATGACAGATTACATTTTAATATGCTTGTTTTGTTGCAGCTGTTGCCTTTTCAATAAGGCTCAAATGTTGTTCTTGTACTCAATCGGTAACACACACGCACGGACACACAAGCACAGACACACACAAACATATTAAATTTAGCGTCCTTCATCATCCTTCCGTGTATGACACCCCATCATCCCGCCCTCCCCCTACCTAACCTGACCCCTCCCGTGGCTGTCCTTTGTTCCGGGAACATGTCCCTCTTCGCCCCCTCAGCATCCCAGAGGCTGTGGCTCTGGTGGCCTATGATTTATAATTCATAGGGGCTGCTTTTATACGGGACCTTGGTCTACCTGATATCTCTCAACTGGTCCTGTCCCAGAACAGGGAAGCGTTGGGGGCTTTCTTGATTACACCATGACAGACTTCCTCCCAAACCCGGCGTGCCACCGCCGTCCTGCATGTATATGGGTTTTAATGATCTCCCCACTGTAAGCCAGTCCAGTGATATCATCCGTCGTTACACACTCACTGTCTGAAAGAAAAGACCCTTGATTGTTGTCTGCAATGATAAACGCCGCCCAAGCAGCCTGCACAGGCATTAGCCTCGCTCCTGTAAAGCATGCGGCCCCCTGGCCCGGACCAGCGTGAGTGTGTGCGCACGACAGCGAGAGAGCGAGACCGGCGCTGTGAAGTTGACCTCAGCGTGGGCTCTGGGCGTCAGGCTGTGGGCCAGGCTTGATTCTGCTGAAGGCTTTGCTCCATGCTCCGCTGGCCTCCTGAACCCTACCCGTGCTCCAGCGCTGCCCCTGCTCTGTACTCCTGCAAGCTCTCCCCCTCCTTCACCTCCCCACGGGGGGCTCCATCACGGCAGGGCTTGTCCGATTGCCAGCGGCGGGTTAAACGTCAAAGAGAGGGCAGCTCAGCCCGGATCAGAGGCATGTATTATTGTTGTTGTTGCTAAGTGCTCCGGACTAATTATTCCTCCCTGATTTGCAAATGGAGCCTGGGCTCATTTCCATATCAATGGCCGGAGAAAGGCAGAGAGGGGATAAGACGAGTTGAGGAAGGGGGGGTTAAGCGTGTGGCTATGCCCCGGCGATGCACACGCAAGCCCCTTGTTCTGACAACAAACACAAAACAACCCCCCCCCCCCCCTTCTTCTCAGATGGGCTAATAAAGACACTAACCAGAACGGTGGTCGGTGGAGTCATTTAAAGGGGGGTGTGATGAGATGAGGGCTCTCTGTCAAATTATTGGGTAGGCCTTGGATTAGTTCAGTTGTAGCGTGGCCCCGCACTCCACTGAGATCATTTAGGCAATTACCAAGAACAAAGACAGCGGTAGTGTTGAACAGTTCCACTTCAAAGGCTTGCGCCAGGCGAACAGTTACAGCACACTGGTCAATTTCCATACAAACCGCACCCCCCCTCCCCTCGGCCTCCCCTCCTCAATATGCCTCAAGGCATTCTAGCAGTGCTAATGAACACTAGCTGCCTTCGCTGCCAAACAACACACTCGCACTTCTAACTCCGATGAGAAGTTCATGATGCGCTCTCGTCTTGTGTTTCGAACACAAAGAGGACGAGCGAGCCTTGACAACAACTACTTGACTCTTTATTGCCCAATTGTTGGCTAGGCGTCGGGCCCCTTTGTCCCCTTTCCCTGCCTGTAAAAACCGCAGAGCGTGTGAAAATTGTATGTTTTTCAGACAATCACTTCGTCTTCAAATCGACATCAAATCAACGGCTTTTGAGAAGAAGCTATTTATTTTGCTTTCTAAAGGCTGCAAGTGGTCTCGCGTAACTGGTTTAATCATTGTCATTGTTTAGGAAAATATTTTCTAGATGCCAAAATTGCACTTTTATTTTGAAACACTGCATGAAATGGCAGAAACTGATATTATGATGAAAGCATTCTTTGAGTGGGAATGACATTTTTATTCAAACACATGTTTTATTCAAACAATATTCGGAATGGCAATCTGAGATCTTGATATTGATTCCCTTGAACATTAATTAAAAAGGAACCTGGCACTTTAAAATTAGTACCATATTACTTTCAGTTGGACAGCATACGGTTAAAAAGAGTGCTTATAAATGAGTACCTATAAGTACTCAAATAATATACTTTAAATTAATATACTTAAGGGCGAAGGGAATGTAATGTTTCTGCAATTAAATGAAAATGCATTAAAGTTTAAATTTAAAGGTAAAACTTTTCATTTTACATTAATACAAAGTGCATTTCTTTAAAAAAGTGTACTTAAGAGTGTTAAAAACAAGTCATGTACTCTCTTTAAAGGAATAGTTCACCCAAAAATGAAAATTCTGTCATCATTTACTCACCCTCAAGTTGTTTCAAACCTGTATGAATTTTTCTTCTTCTGCTGAACACAAAAGAAGATATTTTTAAGAATGTTGGTAACCAGACAGTTGATGGTCCTCATTGACTTCCATAGTAGGGAAAAAAAAATACTATGGAAGTCAATGGGGACCATCAACTGTTTGGTTACTGACAAATATCTTCTTTTGTGTTCAGCAGAAGAAGAAAAAAAATCATACAGGTTTGAAACAACTTGAGGGTGAGTAAATGATGACAGCATTTTCATTTTTGGGTGAACTATTACTTTAAAGAGAGTAAAACCTAGTTTTATTTCATTAAAATGTTATCTGCAAGATAATATATGAATTCAAGACACATTCAATACAACTAAGCACACTTTTTTTTTTTTACACAAGGGTAAGCCATACTGTTTCATGAGCTAATGCATGCCTTTTTCCTTTAAAAGAAAATATCGTCCTGCTTAACTGTTGTTTAAATTAAGAATCATGCTGTTACATGACTTTCCTGCTTTAATAAAGGTGAAATAAAAATGTAAAATGCAAAATAAAACAAGCAAACTTTGGTTTCAAGTGGCCAAAAAAAAAAAAAAAAAAAAAAAAGTTTCAGACATAAATTGGAACAAGCAGAATAAGTCAAACAAGTATTATGTGCAGTGTTTAAAAGGATGAGGGATATTTGAAAAAGTGTTGACTGAATGCTAGTCTCAAAAACTGCCACAGTGGCCCTCCAACTGTGTGCCAAAGTGATTGGGTTTGCAACAGTAGCACTTAAGCTGCACCGCTGAAGAGCGGCCCCCTCCAGCATTCAGCGCTAATGTATTCAACAGTTTTTTCGCCATGCTAAGATCGTCCTCGATTTACTCGAACAAAAGCACAGCTTCTGCAATCATGCCCTATCTGCTAAGTGTTCTCGCGACGACTCTGAACAATCTGGGACAAGCTGGAGTTATGAGAGCAAGGAACAAAGTCTTTAATCGTGTTTACACTGCGGCTGTGAGAGTCTCGAGATGTTTATTGTTTATCGCAGATTGGGAAATTGGACCAGCAGTCACTCACGCTGCATGTTCTTTATAATGATCATCACCATTAGAAGGCCTCCGTAGACACTGGCCGTTGCACCTGAGCTAGGCAATTCCTTAAAAGTGTAGCTGCCTAGATATGAAAAATTCAGGATCTGTTTGTCGGCTGTGACCTCCGTGTTTGTCAGGCTGCAGCATGGCCTGACAAAGGGATTGCGGATGGGTTGACAGGATCAGTCATTGCAGATGGCACATTCCTCGGAGCAGCGGCAGGCCGCGTAGAACTGCAGCCTGACGTCTCCAATAGGGCGACAGGCCTTTGAGTTTGAGACAAACCCAGAACGTCACTGCCAGTTTGGGGGAGTCACTGGGTCTGACAGCCCTCCACCATCATTTCAGCACTGCCTCTTCCCTCCCGACTGCACCAGAGCTGGCCAAATTGGTCGATCTCAACCCCTTCTTGATGCTGCTTTTAAAGATCCAAGACAAACATACAAGCAACCAGATCCCCCACTTAGGATTGGGTTTCGACATAATATAGAGCCTTATCACACGCGATTAATAATTCAGATGCAGCAAAATCGGACTTTGTAAAATGTTTATTGATACGGCATGGGCGGTGTCAGACCGGTGACATGGATATTGATAACGCCATCTGAGCACATGACTCGGGGGTGGGAGGGGTGAATGAAAGACGCATGATCGCTCCCGAAAGAAAGACGGGAGAATAATGCATAAATAAAAATATTTCTTACAAACACAGCGACTCGTGTCATAAATGTAACCGATTTAGTGGGAATCGAGAGCCAAGAGAGAAAGAAAGCAGGAGACAGAGAGATGAAATGAGGCGAAGGCGGCTGATAAAACAATGACACGAAGACAAGAGCGATAAAGTCGTTGCTGAAAGACTGGAGATGAAAGGCAGAGAAATAAAAGCGTGGATGTCATTAGAAGTCATCTTTTCATTCCCTCACAAAAGCAGTTAATATGAGCTTGAACATACAGATATATTAAAGCAGAATATTCTCATTATTATTAATACTAATAAGGAGAGATCACATTGTGAAGAACAGCCTCGGCGCATGCTAATAGTCGCAGGACTCATAATGGTAATGTCATGAGATTCAGCTTCTCCCGCTCATCACCGCATCCGTTTTATTCCCATCTTCCCATTCATCTGACAGGAGTCATATTCCTCTAAATCTAACACTGGGGCCCTTTAGCACTGATAATATAAAATAATGTATTCTTTACATTTATTAAATACACACTTGGAAATATAATATAGCGCCGCACCCCCACTCTCCTCCCCCCTCCCCGTTTCCGATCCCGTTCCCAGGTTGTGTGGTGACGAAAAGAGTCTGCCGGTGTCAGGGAAATCGGTCAGAGAGTATTTGTTTGAGATGCAAAACTGTTTAAATCTTTAATAAAACGACAAGGATGGAATATCAGACATCATCTGCCGGGCGTGAGGGACAGGGCATTTATATTGTGTCATTTGAAGGCCTACGAAATCTGTGTGTGTGTGTGTTATGGCCTTATAGGGGTTGAAAATTGTTCCATGATGACATTATTCTTATTTGAAATATTCCTCTCGCCTCTCTCTCCGTCCTATGGTGCCGCACCAGAGGCCATTTTAATTCCCAGCCCTCCTGGCAGCAATCCTTCAAACATTTCCAAGACAAATTTCCATCCCTCTTAACGCGTTATTAATGCCACTTGGTTTTATTTCTAAATAAGTTATGTTTGGAAGGTGAGAGAGAGATTCAGAAACGGTGCCATATCACTTAGAAAAGAAAAGCGCATGGGAAAACGAGACCATTCTCTTAAGTTATTACAGAAGCATCATTATGGTGCATCTGCTTCTTGCGTGACCGGCTTCATAAGCCGCCCGTTTTCCGCTCATATATTGGAACGGTTTGATGAAAAATTACAACAGCCATTACGCCTGCTTATCATAATAGCCTGCTTGCAATAGACAACAGCCTTCGCATGTGAACAATTCCTAATGTTCCTGCAATCCAGGCGTTTAGAGCAAACGAGCAGGGTCATCAGCAGCACGTTAATATCCAGCACGGGACGGCGTTCGAGACTGGGCCGTGGAGAGACTGCAGCATCCCCTAATGGTTTGCCACAGGTATGGTGAATGCGCAAGGGCTAAAAGACGCACCGGACAAGCGGTGGAACACACACACGTGCAAATGTTTTGCCAGCAGGTGCATGCTTTCTCTGCCTCTCATCTTTGTAACTCGGCAGCCCAACAGCAGCGAATGTGGACCGCTGGGAGCGATATCAAGCGGGCCGCCACATGCACAGCATTCTGAGAGAGAGAGCGAGCAGACGTACAGGGGTTTGTTTAGCAAGCAGGAGCTTTGTTTTTAGCGGCGCAGAGCTACAGCAACGGGGTTGACGGAAGACAGAAGTCTGTCAAAAACAAGCAACGGCTTTGACTGAATGAAGGGTGGGGGTCTTTAAAAGCAGTAGTGGAGTAAGCAAGCGAAAAAGAAAACCAATGAGAAAAACACACACGCATACAGAGCTAGAATAGACAAACATAGCATGCGTTCCCGCAACATCCAGTACAAACAAAAAGGAACAAAATTACTGAATATGAAACCGTGTTTGGGAAAAGTGGGTTATTTTGGAGCATCGTTTCACTCTTTTCCGACCACACTAAGCCTGATGTTATTCAGATTAGCACTGAAAGGGGAAGAGGTGCCGCTAAACCTCAGAATAGCTGGCTGAATATTCGCTCGCTGGCCTCAACTTCTTGGCATAAACCAACAGGAAGATGGAAACAATTTTGAGCTAATTGTTACGCTTGCGAGATAATCAACACTGTAAAACATACCCACGCTTAGATACTCGTCATATCTCAGGTAATCATCTGCATATGCAACAAATTGTGTACAATCAATAAAAGTGCTCTCTTTCCAGCTATCCTTAATCAAACATTATCGCTGATGCGCTGGTCGCATCTTTCACTTAAGAGCAAAAATATCTCCACCGTCCATACCACATGACACAGCTGCAATAGAGACGGACTGCCTGTGAATACACTCACTGTGCCACCATCATCCGTAGAGAGAGTGAGACGCTCGACGTCCATCACTCTGACGCACAAGAAATCAGATACTAGACATACAGCCTCACCGTAGCACACGGGCCTCCACAGCAGCTCTTCTGTTGGGCTTGTCATCCGAATATTGCACGAATAACACGGGCAGAGACGCCGCTGATAGGAACAGATGTTCCTCCGTGCCCTCGACATTTTTAAAATAAGCTTTGCTTGACCACTGGCCCAAATCTACAAATACTCATCCTGTCAGTCAAGAGACCGCATGAAGAGAGGACAATATTGTTGAGCGTAAGCTACTGTGAGCTTATGGAGTGACGGAGACTCTTTAATATCTCAGTTGTTTCTCCTATTGAGACTTTTGTGTCATTTTTTTGGATGCTTTTCCTATCCCAGCTTAATACACAGAGTCAACTATAATTAAACTGAGTTTCATTCCCTTGAAAATTGTCAAACGGTCATTTGTATGTTTGTGTGTGTCTGTGTGTTTCCTATCTATTAATTTGTTAGAAATTACATTAAAATGCAATTCATACAATGACTGAAAGCGTAACATCAAAAATTCCAGGGGGATAAGAATTTTTAAAAATGTGTCAGCAGCACAGCTGTTTTCAGCATTGATAGTGATCAGAAATGTTTCTTGAGCAGTAAATCAGCATATTAAAATGATTTCTGAAGGATCATGTGACACTGAAGACTGGAGTAATGATGCTGAAAACACCGCGAGTTATCAAAGGAAAAAATAATATTTGAAAATTATTAGAAAACTGTTATTTTAAATTGTAATAATATATTTTTGCAATATTACTGTATTTATCATCAAACAAATGGGGAGCATAAAATTTAAAAATGATTATGATATCGACCACAAACATTTTAACGTTAGTGCACTGCTTATTCATGTTTATTAATATTTGAAAAAAATATTGTCCAACATATCAAAATCATGTGATGTGACTCCCCAAAAACGTGACATTTTATGTTATGCGTGAACTAATAATTCTTGATACTTGTAAAAAATATATTTTAAAAAACATTGTATTTACCTTGAAAAAATATATTTAAAAACGTATTTAAAATATGCCAAAACCAGCCCTACACGGGTATTTTGTCTCATGCATTGGTGTGAATTTGAATGGCGGGACTATCTTTTTGTTTGACCTACGGCAGTCTAGGGACCGCTTGGAAAAGTTATTAAAGTCGTTATTTCTGCAATTGTGTTTGGTGGAAAAATTACACACTTTCATATTTTTCTTTCATGTGTCTCTTTCAAAAGAGATCTCAACAATGTCACGCACTCTTTGAATGCTTGATTTCTGCATGGTGGCGC
This sequence comes from Squalius cephalus, assembly GCF_949319135.1. Classification (NCBI taxonomy): domain Eukaryota; kingdom Metazoa; phylum Chordata; class Actinopteri; order Cypriniformes; family Leuciscidae; genus Squalius; species Squalius cephalus. The sequence continues at coordinate 53,862,350 of NC_137124.1, read as the reverse complement.
TGCAGAAAAAAAAATTAAAAATACATTAAGCAAATAGAATGAGTTGATTGTAAAATCTGCAGATTTATTACAGCAGTGTGGATTGGTGATATGGCAATGACACAGCTGAAGAGCCAAAAAAGAAGCAAAGCAACAACAACAACAACAACAACAACAAAACCCTGCTTTTTCACTAATCTGGTCAGGAACTGGCAATGCTGTGAAAACGTCTTCTTTTGCACAGCCGATAGGCCTGGCAGAACGTATTTGAGTGTAAAGTAATTTGCCATTCAAGTATTCTCTCTGATGAGAAAGGGCCCGGCGGTGAGTGGTTTCTCCGTGCTTGTCGCTGGCCTGAAGACAAGCTGTCTGACTGCCGAAATCTCACAAGCTCAAATAGTCAAGTGGAGATAAAGACAAAGAGAGGCTTTGCAATTCTCTGCTATATTTCTCGGAGAACTCAGCAAATTCCAAAAGATCAGAAAGCCCCACGTCACTTTGCCTCAGAGCAATCTCTACAATTTGAAGTTTAATCCCCTCTGATCTGCATCAATAATTACTATATGGCAGAGGCAACTGCTCGCCTTCCATTACTGCTAATTATAACTCTGCCATTGATAATCCTTTTAATAATCATCAGATAGGCCCGGCATTGAAGGCTGGCTGGATAATGAACGCTGGGGGTGGCGTGAATGATAATGGTACGGTTCACCTTCTCAAGAGAAAAAAATATTCAAGTTTAGAATAATGGCAGCATCTACACGCAGATTCAAAGTGCATTTGTGTGTGTGTGTGTGTGTGTGTGTGTGTGTGTGCATGTAGCCATAGCATATCTCACCTACACATTCGCGCATGCTGTTTATTTGCACATATGAAATCGCACAAAGAAAACAGATGGTGTGTGCCGAGCTTAAAGACAGTCTGTTGAGGGAAGCCATGTCAACAAACTCTCAGTAAAGACAGACTGAGCAAAAGACAAAGGAACATTTAGAAAAAGAGATGGACGAGGGGAAAAGAAAGCAAGAAAAAAGAAAAAGAAAGCAAGAAAGAAAGAAGAGAGCAAGAAAGCAAGAAAACAGAAAAAGAAAGAAAGAAAGAAAGAAAGAAAGAAAGAAAGAAAGAAAGAAAGAAAGAAAGAAGTCTTGTCACAACCCACCCCTCTCCAGAGCAGCATAAATTGATCTATTAAGTCCCGTCCATCTCTCCCCATTCCCATCCATCCTTTCTCTCATATCCATCTCTTTCTATCCAAGAGCTGCTGGGAAAATCTGATTACTTTATACATGAGGCTGGACTGAAGGTGGTGGGCAGACACAGATAAAAAAGTGGAGGAGAGATTGGGTGAGGAGGTGAGCTGAAAGATGCAAATCAGCTGAGAGAGAGAGAGAGAGAGAGAGAGAGAGAGAGAGAGAGAGAGAGAGAGAGAGAGAGAGATGTAGTGAAATCAAAACATCACAACCACAGCCGAGCAAAGGGGCCAGCGAAACATGAAAACATTCGCACAGCAATTGTATGGACACTGTGGCTTTGTTTTCTACAACAGCCAGGTACTTAGAAGCAAACTATATTATTAAACAAACTATACAAAAATATTATTTGCTAAAGCAATACAATTCACTTAAATTTGTAAAACTGCGGTTTACTTCAGCCATTTGTGTTGGGAGTACATCAGTGATAAAAATGTACTTTCCCATTAAGAGACGATAATTGCCCCCTTAAATTGATTTCCAGGGACATTTTACACCTTTTCTAACCTTATTAAATCATCTTTTATGTCAAATTCTTACATTTAATCAATAAATTCAAACAGGATACTAAGACGCTATAGAGCTGTTACCAATCAGATGAAATCATTATCAACAAAACAAATCTTTTCATTGCAGAGGTGGCACAGAAGCTACATCTGAATGTATTTAATGTGATGTATTTAATCACATGGTTTAATGCAGCTAAGAGTTGGCATAAATGCATTAACTGCAATTACAATTGCATACAGTAAATAAGAGATTAATGTTTGAAATATAAAATACTTGACTAGAGAAATATGAAACGATGAAATTGTATAAAACTATTGAATGTCACATTGAATAAATATATTTTCTTCAGGTTTTATACTGATTATTAAATCACTCAAACCCCTTTATCTAAACCTTTCTACTTTACTGTCAGACTCACACATCCGCCATGTTTGTAGTGCTTTAAAGGGGTCCTATTACCTTTTACGAAGTCTTGGTTTTGTTTTTGGGGTGTACTATATGTTTTCATGCTTGATTGTTAAAAAGACACATTATTTTTCACATATTTTACATTATTACAGCTGCTCTCTCCCCAGTCTGATTGAACGCAAAGTTTTTGATGAAGCCCCTCCTTCCGAAATTCGAAATATGCTGTGATTGGTTAGCTGGCCCAGTGTGTTGTGATTGGCAGAGCTTAGCGTGTGTTCGGGAAATATCTCGTCCCTTCATAACCGCAAACTCTACTCAGATAGAAGAAGAAGAAGAAGAAGAAGAAGAAGAAGCTACCTTTCCGTAGCTCAAGGTCGCTTTACATTATACATTACAATACATTTACACACCCGCACATGGCCTATCGGAGCAGATGCAAATATTAACGATGGCATCAATTTCAAACCAAATCGAGGCCGATTCAGACCCTGACAATGTTAGTGAACAAGAGGATTGTGCTGAACTGATTTCATGCACAGACTTTGCAAGCACGGATTTCACAGGATGTTTCAGAGTGGTATGTTTTTTTGTTTTTTTTTTAAAGATACGATGTTATCCACCCATTTAATCATATTTGTCGGAAAACTATGGTAATACAAACAATAATCGATCACAAAATCATGGATAATTTTCCTAAGGGGTGGTGCTGTACAAAAGCTACAGTAAACACTAAATCAATACTGTAATGTTAGTTAGCAGGCAAGCGGAGGCAAAGCTTTGCCCATCAACTACATAAAACTTATAATTGTAACTGTTATTAGAAGACACAGCTACAAAAACTAAGACATACAAGTTGTGATCCATAAACAACAGATTGTTTCGACAAAATGGGAATGGCTATGTCTCTCAGGAGGAGCCTTTTGTGCGTATAGCCTGCATTGTACTTTCTTCTGGAAGCTGTTCTCCATAAAATGTGCAGCGCACAGACAAATGTTGAGGTTATAATGTTCAGGATACTAAGATTTGAGAAACACAAATTCTCATTTCGAATACTATTTAGGACGGATATGCGAATTGGGACGCAGTGACTGTTACGTGAATCGGTAATTGAATAATTTACTCAACCGATTAATTCTAAAACGATGATTCATTCGGAAACGAAGCACCACTGAAGCAACTTCTGCTGTGGATTTAGGTGGAATTATTTTAGTGGTGAAAATAGAGCAAAAACAGCAACTTTGACAATATTGTGTCTAAAATGGAAGTTACTTAATATTAACTCCTTGCTCATTGAAATGTTGTATGAAATCAGTGTCGCATTTTTTCATTTTGGTATTCAGGACAAAAACTTATAGGCTACTGCTTAACTATACAATATGTAATAAATATATAAAAAAAAAAACAAGAACCCATACAGGGGCATTTTTGCTCCCACATCTTGAATTTTATTGCTAATATTATGCTGTATGTTGCTCACGCTATAAGTGTGCCAGTGGTAGTACTGAGATTCGCCTCTTCTTAAATGAAATTATACTCAGCATGCTAACATGTGCTTTTTTTCCATTTATATTTATTTTTTCTTCTTCTCACTAACATTAAGATATTAAAATGTAATAAAACTAGCTAGCTTAGCTGATTACCTTAAACATCCAACGATATCATAGTCGGTTCATACTGCTTTTAACACTTCACGTGTTCATGTGACGTTCGGCATAAAGTTGAATATACCTAAATAATAATAATAATAATAATAATAATAATAATAAACTTTATTTTATATAGCGCCTTTAAAAGTAACATCTCATACATTAAAAGTTATATCTATATACATCTATATCTATATCTATATATATATACACAATATTGTTTCATGCGTTATTACTAATATTTTAAAAATCAGTTTTAAAAAACGATTTAAAAAATATATATGTTTTCAAATGTCTCAAGATTTGGACCACACTGCATGGTTTATGAATATAGTAATCATACAGTACCATGGCATTTCCATCTTAAACCATCACTCTACGGTGTTACTGGAAAATGACTTTTGTAAGGAATAAAAGGACCTAAATTTTCTTTCACTGTTTCTTTAATTCCTGTCAGAAAAAGAAGAGAAATGGCAGAGAAACAAACTAAACTCCAGCCTCTCTGTCCTGCAGCCTTTCTGCGCCTCACCATTTTAACTGCACCTGTCATTTGCGCTCCAGTCATTCGCCACTTTCTCTCCCTGTGCTCATAGGGACAGCTAACTAGAGCTGTCCGTCAGGCACACCAGCGCTGGGCCAGGGTGGGGTGCATGAGTGTGTGTGGTGGGGGGGTTAATGAGCCAGAGGCTGGGTTAGTGAGCGCTAACACTGAGGAGGGAGTCCATCTTACCAGTCTCTGCCGTGGACAAGAGGCGCTGCCTTGAAATGGCGCTGTGCGAGATCTCTTTCTCTCACACTTCTCCTAATGTCGTTTCCCTTAATCTCACCCGAGGAAGAGGAAGGAGGGAACGTGATATCTACCGCCAGGCGAGAACAGAACAATAGAGGAAAAAAATAGGCACCTGCAGTTATAGCTAAAACAAATACACAAACTTTTATGCACACACACACAAACGTAAACACTGAGCGTATTCCGACTCGTGTGAGCAGTCTTGCTGCCGCTGTTGCTTTATTATTTCATTAAGTATAAATCCTGTCAGTGATCTCCCACCCCCATCCCAGCCGGGGCCTTCTTGCTCTAGAGTCAGCAGGTTAAATTATAATTTAATTACCAGGCCTTAGCTGAATAAGCTTCCTGGGAGCTCTCGCCCCCCAGAATAATTTGAGAATATGGCATCTCTCTATCTCTCTTGCTCGTTCTCCATCTAACTATCTATTTTTCTATATCTCTGTCTCTTTCTCTCATTCTCTCTGATCCACAAGGTCTGGGACCCCAGAGGTCTGCCTCAATATCCCACCTAATTATGTCTCTCAAATCAGCCACATATTACTACAGGAATAGCAGTAATTAAGTTGGATGGGGAAAAGATTTAATTGTCCACGAAAATGTTTTGTAGAGTTCACTCCGGCTAGAATTTATGGGTGGCCGTGACAAGGGTTTTTAAAGTCACAGCTCTCAGAAAAGGCGTTCTCCAAATAAATAATTCCCCTTTTCACTGTGATACGGGGCTAAAATTGGTCATCCGCTTTTTTCTCTCTTTCTCCATCAAGAATATCCAGTTTGTTTGTTTGTTCAAAACTCCTACTAATAGTAGCAGCCCCGACACAAAATGCTCAGCTTCACGAGTCCCATTGTCTTCGAGACGAAACAATAAAGGAGCGAACGTGGGCATTTTAGTCTGTGCAGCACATTTGTTATTGGAGATAGAAATGTTTTAAATTGTATTCTTTTAACTCATTACTCTTTTGGCCTTCAGTTTCTCACAGGAAGGTGTATTGTTATTATGTCCTCTCTTTGTAGAATTAAACATCGTTCATGCTAGCTCAAGCTCCATCCACCATTCAATTTCAAGGTCCGTCTTTGAAGATTCAGACCTCCTCAACGCAGTGGAACAGCCAACACGTTTCAGCATAAATACAATAATGAAGCAAAAACAGAATCATCTGGCTTTGAAAAGATAAGAGACGAACTCCATTTCACTTGGCTCCGCGTGTAAATGGGAATCAGGGGAAGGAAAGGGACCTTTAAACTGGACATATTCAAATTTTTGTCATAAACACCTCCGATAAAGAGCGCGTTCCGAGAGCTAGACAAACGCACAGCACCTGTTGAAGACATGGTTCGCTTGAGAATTTGCAATTTAGAAAGTATACGCCACGTGTGTGTGTGCCATTTGGCACCCGCTCGAATATTGATGCTACGCTAGCATCCTGAGATTCGTCAGACCAGGCAGAACTTTTAGCAGCACTTCAAAGAGTATGTAACTCTTTTCGGTTTGTTTTTTTGTGTTCATTCCAAGTTTAAGATATTGTCTCCACAAAAATCATGCTTCTAATCTCGCTAGCATTAGGCTGGCAGCAATAATTTCTTGGAAATCATTCGTAAAAAATATAAATAAAACAGCAAAGCGCTGTGCCGGCTCCATTTGAACATTTGGGCTCTGACGTTCATTTGGAATGACAATGTCAGTTAAGTTTATTTTATTGTAAACAGAGAAGGATATATTTTTCCCCCCGGCCTGCGTTTATTAGCATGTAAATCCAGTGCAGCTAGCTCACTTTTATAAGCTCCTGCCAAATGCTCTTGAGCCAATGATGCTTGATGAGGGGAATTATTTTCAAAGAAATATATAAATCATTAAAAGATGTGGCACATGAGGTAAAAAAAAAAACCAACAAAAAAAAAACAAAAAAAACACCCAAGTAAGGCGTCTTCTCCAGGAAGAATGGTGTAATTTTCTTTGTGCTAATTTGACACCATAAAATTGTACATCGCAGCCCAAAAGGAGCACATTACACGGGGGGCCCTTGGGAAATGTAATTTGAAGAAATCAAGGATCTAATTCAGTACATAATACCAAAGAAAAGTAGAAAAGTACTCATTTGCTATTCATACTGTCTTCGGAGCATAAGCGTTCCCTTGGCTTTAACACAGCCGTGTCAGAGTGAAATTCGCTGTTAAAAACCTTTCTCCACATGAAAGAGGCCCTTTAAACACTTTGATTTTTTCCATTTTGAGACAAAGATAAGTAAATACAGGAGAGATAATGAATGGAGGGGAAAATGAGCGTTGTTGCTCTGCCCTGTTCGAGCTCAGAGACAATTGCAGCATTTTGGGTGAAATTGCAAGGGGACTGTGACACCCCTTCCTCACCTCGCCCCCTCCCGGCCCTCTAATCCTCCTGTGAGGAGACAGGGCTCTCTCTGTCCATGCGGACCCCCCACCCGGAGGGACCCTACCAAGGCAAATTAGACCAGAGGGGTGCCTTTTGTTTCGGAGCACTCTGTGAGGGGAAAAAAAATCCAAATTATTTCTCGAGCTAGAGCAATTTGACATGCTGTGATAACTACTCTGCAAGAAACTTCTTTGACAGTATTGAAAGAGAAGATTTTCCAGCCATAAAATACCCCCTCCTTTAAGAACCCTCTGCACTGACAAAAGACCCCCAAACTCATTAGGTGTTTAATTACGCCACCTTTTCTTTTTGCTCACTCCATCTCTCATCTTCATCAAAACATGGGTGCAAAGACTGGCCCCCATTTGAGGCAGTTATGAGGCTCTCATTAGAACTCTTTAAGGGCCCCGCTTTCACACTCTCCTCTCTTCTTCCGTCTTTCACTTTTTCCCCAGCGTCTCTCACTTTCGTGTTGTTCTCCGCGTGCGAGGGCACCCCACCGCAGTGATGTGGCGTTGTACTCCAGGGAAGGAGATGTTTGACTACACTTCACTAGCTGCTCTCCAAGTCGTGCTGTTTGGACAAGCGCCTGGTCAGTGTTTGAATGTGTAATCAAAGAGCAAACAGACCGGTCCCCAACAAAAAAGAAAAAGAGAAAAAGAACAGCTTCTTACTCTGAGTGACTTGACAGATGGAGAAATGCATTTTATATGCAAATCGGAGCCACTCGTGCTTTAGAGCCGGTGATTGATCTGGGGCTTTACAAATGTAAAACTCATAATTAATAGAGCAAATTATCTTCAGAATAGTGAAATCTCATCTCGCCGGTATTTTGTGAAAACAGTTTATCTGCCCTTGTCAAGTTCTCTTATTAATCTAATTCAAGGACTTCATTGTAGTCGGTGTTAGCAAATATCAAATATTAGAATGATCTAAGAAATGCTGTGATTCATTTATTTTCTGTCTTCACCGTCTTGTGCTTTTACAAAAGGACGTTTTCTTCACTTAATGGTCTCAAAACATTATAAAAATTATGGTTATTAGGGGTACATGTAAAACATAATTCCTCTGATTTGGATTCTGCCATCAGCTCAGGAAAGGGGGCATGAAACAGAGAATGAGAGAGGCCCACTACACTCTTAAAAATAAAGGTTCAAATAAATTAACCATTTTTGGTTCCTTTCAATGAGCTGTTCTTAACAGAACTATTTAATAATCTAAATAAATAAAAAAATTCTGCTGTAAAGAACATTTTGTAAAATTAAAAAATGTTCCATGGAAGTTAACGGTGCTTTATGGAACCATCAATGCAAATAAAGAAATTGTATTATACCTTTACAGTGTATGGTATAGTCTACTCATTGGCCACTGGGGACACAAAACAATTTTTAATTCTGGCCCTACTCATTTTCCATCCTCTTTTAAAGGAGAACTCCGGTCAATTTTAACATTGAGCTTTTTTTATTTAACATTTTTTGTGTAAATTTGGAGTGCTGTCAGTACAGAGAACAACGACAAAAATCGGTGTTGCCTACACCTTGTTATCCTCTTTTTAAAATTTGCACCCTGTTGACTTCAATGGGGCAAGTTTTAAACCTGCTTTTTAGATTAGATGAATGTGATCATTTATGTTTGGGCCTGAAATCGCTGATACAACCTTTAATATTATCATGAAATAATAGAAAAGTAGGTCCAGGCGCTGATAATAAATTTATATATATACACTACTGTTCAAAAGATTGGAATCAGAATTTAGAAATACTACTACTAATAATAATAATACTTTCGTTCAGCAAGAATGCATTAAATTGATCAAAAGATAAATGTTTCTTGAGCACAAAATCAGCATATCAGAATGATTTCTGAAGGATCATGTGACTGAAGTAAAAACTTTAACATGCTAGTCTTTCTGTCAGGACATCTTGAAGCGTCACAGACGTGGCGTCGGCTGGCACACTATACGTCATGAATCGACAGCTTCTTGCGTCTCGATGGCCACTGTCGTTTATGAATCACCACGACACTTTACTTTGGATTGTGCCAAAAACAGGCTGATATCGTGTAATCTGAACCCGGCATAAGAGACTTTATTAAAAATGGTATGTTGTATAACAAACACTTTTGCTCCAACGCTGAATTGAACTCTCAGGTTTTCACCAGGCTAATATTATTCATTGAAAGGACTTTCAAAGTATACATTGATGTCTGGACTCTGGGCACAAAATTCTATAAAAACGACTTCTCAAAAGGACTTTAACTGTCCAGAACTGAACATTTCTTGCAGAGTAGCATATGACGTATCAGTGCTGCTTAACTTGTTTCATCTTGCTCAGATTTGAGGCAGCTACTGGTCATTCTTCTCACGATTAATGCTATCCCTATGGGCAAACATCTCCATTATCTAAACACGCCATCCTTTGTCATGTTGTCAGGACTTCAGCACCAAACAGGAAATTTGACTTTTGCAGATCCAATTACAGCATCTGCACACGAACCCCTTACGAACACTCACAGACAGAGAGGAACTTGGCACGTGGAATGTCTATCCGTCTGAATTTCGTCAACGATTACCTTCAGTTTGAGCGTGCACATTTCACTTGTCTCTAAAAAGACGGCGTGCACTGTATATATACACCTCACACGACAGATCCTTCACCATTCACTTAGTATTGAGGAGAAAGTCTGATTCACACTGATGGTTCAATGAATTTGTTTTGTCCATCTGCCAATACCCATGAAGGCATGTTATCAATAACGTCACCTAGATCTCTATTGATACAATTAAAAGGAAAAGGAATCCATACACGCACCCCTTGGCTCTCTCTCTCTCCCTCTTCACTGCCTCTATTTCTCTCTCTTCCTGCTTCTCTCTTTCCTTTGCTCATGTTCAGCCAAGCGCATACAGGATATTAGCTCCTCTCCTGGCAAATTTGCTTTTCACATCTTTTTCTTTCTTCTTCCTCTTCCAGTTCTTGGAAGGACTTGTTATTGAGCTTAGTGTCCACAAATGCCATTGATCCGAGCCGCCACTCCGATCCATACCCGAGAGCTTTAACACCCTCTCAGCATGTAAGTAATACTAATCCCGCTCAACTTGTGGAGCCATTGATTTTATAGATCTCCCTCGAAAGTTGTGATAATGATATATCATTGTTAAATTTGGTAGAACAAACTGCTTTGCCAATCTATCTATGTACGCACGGGTAAGGATTCAAAAGGTGTGCTGATTTTTCAACCTCTCTGCGTCAGGTGTGTCCCGTCTTTGTCACTTGTTTGCTCTTTTTTGAAGGGTTGCAGGGGTCCTGCACTTTTGATAGGGCTGTAAAAATAAATTGTGTATAACAACTGAACAATTCAAATGTAAAAGTCAATGTAAATGTAAAAAAAAAAAAAAAAAGTTGCTGCCTTGAATGTTTAAGTACAATCAACTTAGATGTTTAAGTCATTTCAACTTAAATGACATTAAACTAACAAATCAGGAACCTGACCACATATTTTTTTCTATTCTTCAGACACTTCCTTTACTCGTGTTTTGTTTAAAAATGATAGGCAAGCTGAGCAGAGCTACAAGCAAATTATGAAGATTTCTGAAGAAACAAATTTTGCATTTGAAGACCTTTTACACAAAGCAAGATTTATTTATTTACATATTTTTAAGATCAATGTGTCAATATTACGTTCAGAAGACCCTTAGATTAATTACACTTAATATTAATGACCAAAATAAACATCTTTGTCATAATTTCAGCAGAAGTACAAGAGAAAAACTCTTTGATTGTGTTTAGGAGGCCTTTGAAGATTGACTTTGGCAATAGAGACTTTGAAGTTACAAAGTTTGAGATTTACTGTGCTAGAATACTTTTTAGTATAAGTAATCATTTAAAAATAACCCAGCATCAGCCCTCTTGATGCTGAAAAGTCTGTTTTTGAAGGTGTTGTTCATTATGTGAAATGTGCAATATAAAAAGGGTCAATCTGTTGGATTTCTGCTCCTATATTTCTTCCATAACACTGACAGACTTGCCTTTGACTGTTAAAACCAGTTGAGTAGCAAAACACTTCTTTGCTTCACGTAGCGTTTCAGCACTTTTTACCCTGATGACTTAAAAAGGAGCATAGCTGCCAGGAATGTGCTTTTTGTGTGGTTGTTTCGCCAGAAGACAGAACGTTTTTTTCCCCCTTCCTAACTGACAATGTGCAACAACAACATATACATCTAAACAAAACCTAGTTAAATCCCAGTTGATTACCAATGCAAAGTATAGAGGTGACAAATAGTTTAAATAAGCCCTACAGCATTAGATACCTCCCAGGGCTACAGCGAGCAGAGAAACTGCACCGAAGGCAGTATCTCTTCATCGTACACACCACAGAAAACAGAAAACCTGCAAGATGAAGAATGTTTACCGTGGCAGCATCCCTCCTAATATGGCCGAGGCACACATGGGTAGTGATGTAGGGCCCGGGCTGGAGGGGGGAGAGCGAACTAATGGGCTACGCAGAGATGCCTCGGTGCAAAGCGCTAGCATTGGCCAGACACAGCTGAGGGCCTCAGAGGAGAGAGACGCCTATTAGAGGAGGATAAGGGTCTGTTTGGAGGAGAAGCCTTATAATGCTGTACTGGGCAACAGCGCTGGTCTGTGTATCAATTAAAGAGAGGAAAATATGACATGGAAGTTGAGATGCATTAAATAAAAAGAGAAAAAAAAACCTGGCCGAGGGGCTGCAGCTTCCACCTGCTGTGATGCTCCAATGGGAGAACGCTCGTCACCCAGCAAATAATGCGCGAGAGATCGATGGTGTGTGTGTGTGTGTGTTTAAGTGGAAGCATTGTCCGGGGCACTGGAAATGAGCAGCTATACCTTCTGGCATAGGGCAGCCTAAGTAAATGAGAAGAGGCCTTCTAAATCCAGAGAGAAAGAAAAAAATATAACATGTCAATGGGTCTGGGCCATGATGACGGCTAATGTACTTTTAATTCATCTTCAATTCCTTGCTCTTCCAGGCCTAAGGGTGATCACTCTGCCAGTTTCAGTGGCCTACATTTCCACTATTAAAGGGACATTAGTGTGTGTGTGTGTGTGTCACTGTTGTGGACTGACCAAGGCTGCGCACTCTTTAAGACTAAGCCTGTTCAAATGAATACATGAAGTAAAGTCTAACAAAGCCAGCAGATGAAAAGATATTTGGTCCAGACTGGAACATGACCAGCATTCTTCAAAGGCTCATAAGTTAAAACTTAAAGACATGCCCTAAAGTCAGGTAAATGTTGGTAATATGCAGTTATTCCTTTAAAAAACATGGATATTAAATTATTTATCCGTCATGACATTGACATGATGAGAAGTCAGTGATAAGGTTGCTGAATTGAGTACTCAAAAAAGTACATACAGCATGGTACTATTATATATAAATATATATGGAACTGAACGATTATCATACACATAATTCTTAACATTAGTATTTACATGGTACTCCACAGTACCTCAAAGTTACTTAGTAGAAGTATCACGGTACCTGAAAGTTGAGAAAAAAAAAAAACAACCTATGACCTATTTACCCCCCAAAAAGCTATTTTTGTGAGAGTGAGAAAATTAAATTAAATTCTAAAACCGAAAAAATATTATAAAGAAATAAATCATGGTTCAAATAAGAATTTCAAATTAGCCATATCCAAAACCACACTCTTCTGCAGGTGACAATGAAAAATAAGAAATGTATTGAGATATTGAGCTAACTTAGGCACACGATTCTAATGTTCTCTATATAGGTGATGACACATCACCCCAATGACAATTGCTAGTAAACAATAATGAGCCATGCTGACACCTACCACTGATCTCAGGGCAAAATCAAGAGAAATGCACAATTTCTGTGGGTGTGTGTATGTGTTTTGGTTTGAGGTGGGTTAACGCGATTTTCGTTCCGCCTGTCGGCTCTAGAGACCTGGCTTTGTGAGGGCTGGTCAGGTGAAGTCGAGGCTCAGCCCCCCTGTGGCCATTAGTGTGGACAGGAGACAACCCAATAAAGAAAGGATGCTTTGATGCACACAGGTCACTGCACAACTGCCAGTTACAACTCATCTCCACTTTTAGCAGTGACGTGCCAGGGTGCATTGGTAGGGGCCTATGGGGGCTAATGGTAAGACCTAATTACTGGACATTCTCTTGTGGTTTTGCACAGATTCTGGAAGCTTCTACGGGTGCGGGCTAATGCTAGTTGCATAAGACCATGGCCATGTAAGGGCGCTGATGGGAGTTTGAGCATGCAACAGAGTGAATTTACTTCGGCAAACATCTCCAGGGCCACTTCGGGAAGAGAGGGAGAACTGAGCGCACAAGGAAGGCGGCAATCTTTATGTCAGCCGTTATATTGTTAATGCGTTGTTTTCTGTTTATTAATACACCATGCATACACACACACACACACACACACACACAATCTGCCTGCCCCCTCTGATGTTTCCCTGCCATTTCCTTTGGCACGCAGTAGTGCATTTTAAAAGATGCTGAGAAGAGAAAGCCAACAGTGAATCTTTAAGGATTTGACTTGCAAAAAGCACCTCATATATTGTTTATGAAAAAAGCACCCCTCCATCTCCCATCTGCCCCCAGCATGTTAGTTTGTTTTATTTACTTATTTTTAGACCCGTGCACTAGTTAGGGGAGAGGCGCACTTGTCTGTGTACATCTACCTCGATGAAGACAGACTGCGTCCTCATCTGTCATTTCATATAAGAGGAGTCAAAACGCTTCCATTCAGGTTAAAGATTCCTCTGTGACATCCCCAATTGAGTCAACAGATTTTCTTTTCTCTTACTTCTTCTACAGAACTATCAGGGAGAAAGGGGTGAAAGACAATGAAATTCCTGAGCGTGTGTAACTGTAATGATAAAACAGAAAGAAAAAAAAGAATTAAAAAAGAATCTGTCAAGCGGGTGTCAACTCCCTCTACTTGGCGGAAAACCTCTTAAGAGAGGAGAAAAAGAGAGCAGGAAAATTACCCTCCGTAATTGGCATGTTGATCAAAGACAGCGATGGCAGTCGAACAATAAAACCTTTAATTTATCAGAATTCATTATGAGCTACTGTTGTAACGCCAAGATACATTAGAATAAATAGAGACAGAGAATCAAAGGCTCTTCTGTTGAATGGTTTTGTTGACTGCTCTCGTTTCGAGACGCACGTGAGGGTGAAGGTGGTGGCGCTGGTGGGGGGGGGTTCACTTACATACCTGATAACAGTTCATCCTAATCACGACCTTGACAGGTAAACATGACATTCAGCGTTTCCCTATGAATATGAATGTGTGCTGGCTGTTCGGTGTCTGCCTGCTGACTGGAAAGGGCACTAGAGAGGGAAGCTGTCAACGTGGGGCCTGGGGACCGTGTTCCATGCGAGTGCTCTCTGATGGTGGAGGCCTGACTCTGCCCCTCTGTCCACTGCAGATAAATGGACACCTTACAGCTGAGTCGTCAGCTCTGGATATGGGGTGAGCAGTACTGAGAGACAAGGATGTGAATTATTCACCAATCTAGGCCTACAGTCGAGAAAGAGGGTTGCGTCACTATACAAATGGAAATATACTTGAGGCAACAATTGGGGTTCTTCAGACTGGCGGAACCTTCTGGAGCACCTCTCAGTACCTTCTGAAATATCCTATTTCAGGGGTGTCCAATCCTGCTCCTGAAGGGCCACTATCCTTCAGAGTTTAGCTCCAATTCTAATTCAACACACCTGATCCAGCTAATCGAGGTCTTTAAGGGTACGTTTACACGACAACGGTATGCTTAAAACGGAGACGTTTTTCCATTGGGTTTTCCGCGTACAGACGACACCATTGTCAAAACGATCTCCATTCACACGGATCCGCGAAAACGACTTAAATCGCTGTATTCTGCTGCCAGGCCATTAGATGGCGATGAAACACTATAGACTGAACACATGATACGCATGTGCATGGCGTCATCGTCATCGTTGCACTTTGAAACCCATTTTCAAAGTTTGCGTTTTCAGGCACCCAAAACACCGTTGTCGTGTAAACGAAAGGCCAAAACACATTAAAAGTTTTACGTTTTTAGTTGAAAACAGTGTTGTGTAAACAACCCCTCAGATTACTAGAAACTTCCAGGCAAGAGTGTTGGGCAAGGTTGGAGCTAAACTCCAGGAGCAGGACTGTCCCTATCCTATGTTGTAACTCAAGGAGGTTCTATACATATTGTATGTGCTTCAGATGCAGTTACCAGAGGAACAATCTTTGAGTGCTTGCAGAAACTTTTGGGTTTCATTTTCTAAGTGGGAACTGAATGGGAACAAATCACTGCATACAAGTTCCAGTTCCAGCTGCTGAGGCCGTGAACCAGCTCATTCGAGTCCGAATCTATGCAGAGACATAAGTAGGTTGAGTCTTAGTAAAGACCAAGGCAGAAGAGGATCAAGTCTGAGTCAAGACTGAGATCTGAATAATTTAGATGATTTAAGCTTGTCAGTGTCTCACAAACCTCCACAGCGCGCAGAGACACGATAGCACAGAGTGGCTCACATGTGCAAGTCAGAATAGACCAGAACAGAGTCCGTTCTCGAGTCCTACAACACCTTCAAAAGGAAAACAAGGGCATAACAGGGTCAGGAAATTACACCATCCAGACTTGCATGGTCTGCATAAGGGTCACCGTGCAATATATCAGAGCTTATGCACTACCCACCAACCCTCTATGTTTAACTAATCACATGCATATTGTATATGTATATTTTCCTTTCTACTTAGTGTACGTTTACACGACAACGGAGAAGTCTTTCCTTGGAGTTTTCAGCGCTCAGACGACACCATTGTCAAAACGATCCCCATTCACACGGATCCACAAAAACGACTAAAAACTTTGTATTCTGCTGCCAGGCCATTAGATGGCGATGAAACATTACAGACTTAATCATCGTCTTCAGAGATTCATTTTTGTTGTTTATGTTGTTTTCAAAAACTTCCACTTTGAAACCCCTTTTCAAAAGTTTGAGTTTTCAGGCACCCATGTAAATGAACGGCCAAAACACATAAAAAGTTTTACATTTTTAGTTGAAAACGGTGTCGTGTAAACAGCCCCTTAGTCATGCGTCATTCGCCTAGGTGAAGCCATAGAATCATTCAGGGCACTAACCGTTAATGATCTCAATAACCAAGCTCTCCCATTCAGCCCTTCGCAAACCTCAAACAGCTGCCCGTGAGAGTCATCATGCAGGGCCAGATGGGACCACTTTCTGTTGACAAATACATTACTGCGCATCAATTAGACTGATTCTTCACACTGGCCCCGACTGCTGACATTAATCAGAAAATGAGGGATGAGCCCCTTAAAAGAATTACAGCAGGATGGCTGTTGGAGTGACAGTATGGGTACTAGAGGATATTACTATTCCCTTCTAGAGACGACGTCCCCCTCCTCTTTTAATACCTTCTCGTCCTCATTTCCTTGATCCCTAAAGATCATTGGCCATACACCTGCATTCTCTCGCTGTTATTTTCTCTCTATATTTTGTTCTCCCTCTCCTGCTCAAGCTACCACTCACATTACGGCAAATACACAGATAAGATGGTCACCATAAACACACAGTAGAAATCTAGTATCTCTCGTATGCCTTCTTCATGAACCACCATTGTCAATTGCCTAGTGCAAGATTCTCTCTGATTAGCTCAGACAGGCAGTTGTTTTTATGGTGAGATATAAATGAACATAAAGGGTGATATATGGCACAGCCAAAGAGGCCCAGCCTATTGTAAGAGAAAGAGTTCAAAGGTCAGAAGGTTCAAGGAATCAAAAATGGAAGATGCTTACTGGCTTTTGGCTTCAATATGGCAGACTTTTATAGTTATGGCTAAAACTAGAAGTCTTAAGTATAGTATTGTATTTTAAAGTATGATCAATTACATGCACCATTTTAATTCTTTTCAGTTAGTTCCAGTCCTAAAATCTGATTGGTCGAGCAATCTTCCAAGATTGCTGATATCTCACCAGTATCAGCACTGGGACTTTTTTTACTCTGCTTGTCCATATTAGTTCCACTCAGATTTGTCAGTCTGTGCGTTAGTTTTTTAATTATTTTTAAATTTACTTTTCCAATGGTTACATAGTAGAGAGTCTTATATGAGTCACTGAGTTATTCATTCAGCCCATTCATTCACTAATAAAACAAGTGACCAGCAGAATAAATCACTTGTTTCAAGCACACAGGTATATTTGCATGCATTGCAATGGTTCTGTTTTAACTTTAATTGGAACTATTTTCGTTGACGGACAAAAACAAAGTGACTGGTCATATTGTATATAACATTTAAGTGACTCAATATTAACTTTATTGTTTATTGCACTGTTGCATAATTATCACACAATTGGACGGCCTCCTTGCAGCTCCATAATCAAGGGTTGTAACTGGCACATCTTTTGAAGTACAATAGCAATGACAGATCCTGAATATGTGGTGTAAGAAGTAGTTTTACATAGAAAGTATTCTATGGGACACTCCTTATTTTTTCTATAGTCCGATAGTTGATTCAAATTAACAGTTATATTTATAAAATAAATATTTATTGATTTGTACAACAGCATATATATTTTATCATTATGGTTCATAGTAACTAGAAATGTCGGTGCTCTTCGGTCATTTTTGACAGAAAAATGTTACTTTTTTTTTTTTTTTTTTTATTCATCGGAATGGTACAGAACTTGGTAAAGGTTTTCGCACTTGCTATGTGAAAAAAAAAAAAAAAATCGTACTAAATCTAACAGGTTAAATGGCCCTGAAAAAAATAGTCACACTTTTATTACTCCTCGCGGTCAAAAATGACCGCATTGGAAATGAATGGCAGACGAATTTCATCTAGTGGAAGAGTTTGGTACTGCGGCCAAACAAAATCTTACTTAAAGCTCATTTTTTGAGATATCAGGTCAAATTTTGACCACAACTTGTTTAGATTTATGGCTTTGATTTTCTCAACAGATTTACAACAGTTTAAATTGGACATTTCATTTTCAGGTCTATGCTCAAAAAGTGAATAAATGGATTATAAATACAGCATTAACATAATTTAGTTCCATAAAATCCCCTAAAAATACCAAATATTAAATAAAAAAACATTATCGAACTAAAATGTAGAACATTAATTTCATTGAAATAAAAATATATATTTCTGTCATTTTTGACTGGCACGCGTAGAGCACCAGAGGGTAAAAACGTCACATTTTTACTTTGTAGTATATGCTTAAACATGCTAATATTTCAGAGTAGATCTAAAACAGGAATTCATGTTTTTTTTCTCATTCTATCCTCAGATGTTTGAGGGTGTTACTACTGTAGGGGTCACCCACTCTCAGTAAGGGATGCTATGATTGACACAGAGCCTGGAAAGATCCCCGTAGTCCTGCCTGTGGGTGGACACACACATAAGCCCGTCGCCAACAACCATGAAACACATAAGCGCTTCTTGGTGACAGGCAACAAGCCCGAGATCTAATTTTCACTCCTCACTAACTGTAAATGATGTCCAGGGCTGCAGGTGCGTGCACAGGGCCGGGTGCGCGAAATGAAGAGTCTGAGATGTGGATTCGGCTAGGGAAGAGTCTAAGTCTCATACCCTGCACCCTCCATCTGGAGGTGGAGGCCCTTGGTCAGCTTCCTAGCATTAAGACATGAGCGCTGAGGAGGGCAACTCTACCAGTCAGAACTGGCAGGTATAATTGCACTGAAAATCACTGTAAATCTGCTCCGCAAGGATCTCGGGGCATGGGGATGTCAGCAGCTGTCCCATGCGGTGAAATATGTTAAGAGCAGAGCACGTTACACACACACACACACATACACACACTAGACAGATGAAGCTGTTGGGCTGATTCTGCAGGTTTTCCTCTTGGCATCGAATCCACTCAGCTGAGAAGATATTTCCTCATTAGCCAGCCTCAGCTTCAGACAGCTGTGGGGCTTGGAGCAAAGAGGAAGAGTGTGTGTGTATGTGTGTGTGTGAGAGAGAGAGAGAGAGAAATTGAAAAAGCGAACAAAAGATAAAGGAAGAAGATAAACTAGAAAATATAAGTCAGTGGTTGCAATAAAGGGCATTCTGGGATGTATACATTATGCTAGAGCATGGAGGTGAACGCTGTGGAGGTTTAGGGTTATAGGAACTTTCAATCTAGCCTTATATTATATACTGGGGTCCGGCGAAGGCCCAGCGAGTCTACAGTACAGGCTGCATCATAGAGAAGGAGATATGGGGGATACTGGAGGAGATAAATCACTAAGTGCCTCACCTTGGGTCAGCAATCACACCAGAGGCCACCGACAATCTGTATCTGAAGCACTACCTCTGCACTTCCAGGGCCCTGCTCTCTCGCCCCACTATAAATCAGCATACACACATATACTTGGCCTGGAAGAGCACATTTCTAGCACCTGGTTATGCTTTAGCATCTGGTATCTGATTCAGGAACAGCAAACTCTTCCTTATCACGTTTAAATGTTGTGTTGCTTGTAGTATTCACATGATGCAATGCGGGGTCCAAACGGGTCCAAATCTACCACATCTGAAATAGGAGATACACACTACCATTCAAAAGTTTGTTTTTGAAGTCTCTTTTACTCACAAAGGGTGAATTTATTTGATCGAAAATACAGTCAAAACTGTGAAATATTATTGTAATTGTATATAACGGTAATAAAAACTTTTGTAACGTTGTAAGTGTCTTTACTGTCACTGTCGATCAATGTCATGCATCCTCACTGAATAAAACTATTTATCTCTCTCTCTCTAAAAATCAAAACAAAAACAAAAACTTACTGACCCCAACATTTTGAACAGTAGTGCGTGTGTGTCCTGACAAAATGTCCCCACAAAGATGGCAATATCTGAAATCCTTGTGGGGACAAACATCTTATAAATCATACTAAGTGATGTTTTTTGAAAATGTAAAAATGCTTTCTAAGATGTGTGGGTTTAGGATAGAATACATTTCTGCAGTAAAAAAAAAAGAAAAGAAAAGAAGAATCATTATGTCTATGGAATATCCCCATAAAATATGAAAACCAAAAATCAAAACCTTAAGGAAAAAATGGTCTTGGTCATCAAATCCAATTAATATTCCACAACAAGGCATTCGAAAAAAATGAATTTTCTTGAATTGTGCACTTTACTTACAGCACTAAGGGTCTGTTAATCATTATTAGAATTGAATTACAATCCTAAAGAAAACATTACCAACCAATAAGTAAATAACTTGCATTTGGGGCTTGGCGAGTGTGTATCTCTAATGCCAGGATGGGTGCAGTTTTTTTAAGAAGGGAAAAAGAAGAGAGCCAGTTCTGGACGTAGCCCCCCCGCTGAGGTTGGAATTCTTGAGGTATGTGAGAAACGCAGATATGGCCAGGAATGAAATATAATCCAGAACCACATGAGAGAGAGGAAGTCAGACGGACCAGGGCATCTCTGAACAGGAAGTTCTCTTGCTTCCTGAAGAGAGGAGTTTTGGAGCAGTGCCATATGTGACTGACAGATGGATTATTGTTTGAAAAAAAAAAAAAAGAGTGAAATCTGAGAGGCATTCTTATGAAATATACAGACGTACATGACCCATCCATGGACTCCAGGACTGAGCTTCACGAACTGCCACATTCCTCCATGTGATCTGACCACCAGAAATATGATTATACACACATAATGACAATCATTTTCCTAAATTATGGAACATGGAGCCAATTACTAAATTATTTCTGACTGTCATGAGAACAGCACACATAATTATTTTAAAATTAGCTTTCAATAGCTCCAGAGTCATAATTCCCCCTCTTAAAAATCTCTATTTTGAGACCACTGATTATATTTCTTTAAACCCCTCTCTTAATTCAAGCTAGGCAATTTTCCTTCTTTTGACAAAACCAAATTTTTTTGGAAACATTTAATCAGCTGGTCATTTGTCCTAATTGTTATTTCAATGGGAAATGGAGAAGAGGGCTCATTTGTTCAAATGCTGAGGAAAATTCTCCTTGCACTTTAAATATGAAGGAAAAAATAACACTTGATGTCCCCCATTTTTAATCATACATAATCAAATTTATAGATAAATAAATCTAATTTAAAATAAGAGAAATGCATAAAAATTTAAATAAAGATAACATTTGCTTGACTGATTCTGTACCAGTCATTGCCCAGGTATGTTATATGGAAAACAGTAGTTGGGAAAATATTTCAATATTTCATGTTTCACTTTACAATAAGATTCCATTTGTTATCATTAGTTAACTACATTGACATGAACTACTATAAAATACTTTTAAAGCATTTATTATTCTTAGTTCATTTGAATTAAAAAGTTGTATCTGCTAATATTATTTAATAGACCTGAGCTACATTCATAAAATCAAAGGTTCTATATTGGCATCTATGGTTCTGTGAAGAACATTTAACATTACAAATCTTTCCATCACACAAAGGTTTTTTTATAGTGGAAAAAGGTTCTTTAGATTATTAAAATCACACTAAGAATTTTTTTTTTTAAAGAACTAATCACTGAAAGGTTCTTTAAGGAACCCCAAATGGTTCTTCTATGGCATGAACCCCCCTTTTGGAAACTATTTAACATGAACTAATGAACAGTTGTACTTTTTTAACTAACGTTAACATAGATTAAAAAATACAGTAACAAATGTATTGCTCATTGTTAGTTAATGTTAGTTAATGCGTTAACTAACTACTGGGCCCTTACTGTAAGGTGTTTTGTTGTTGTTGTTTGAACAACATGAATGATTGCAAATGATGCTAGAGATGCCATTTTATTAAAACTGTACCTGAAAATGACAATTCTGTCATTATTTACTCACCCTCATGTAGTTCTTCTGTGGAAGAATAAAATACATTTTTTCAAGAAATGTCTCAATATAGGCAGATTGGTACAGTTTGGTACCCAATATTCTTCAAAATATATTTTGTGTTCCGCAGAAGAAAGAAAGTCATACGAGTTTGGAACGACATGAGGGTTAATACAGAATTTTAGGTTGTTGTTTTTTGGTCAACTATCCCTTTAAGAGTCCAGCAGCTCTATTGAAACCAGTCACTGTGTCCGAAGTCGAATACTTCCCTACTATATAGTATGCGAAATACAGTACGCCAAAAGAGTAGGATGTCCGAATACTCAAAAAACAGTAGATGGAAAGTCTCCGGATGACCTTCTTTTACCGAGATTCTGAAGTGCGCATTCGTTGAACACTTTACTATCCCATTAGGCCACAGGAGAGGATTTGTGAATGGCAGTGAAGCGATGCAAATGACACTGATAGGTCACGTGATGTTAACAACACAGCGGATGCAGAACAACAAACAGCACAGCAACACATGTTGGATGCTTCTGGTCACCGTCACCTCACAGCGATGAGCAATGCTGATGCAACACGAGTTTGTACACGTAAAAGTGAGATGGACAGCGGGAAAGGGCTTTATTAGGATCGGAAGTTGTCAGAAAAAAACTGTGCGAGCCTCTCAACCCAGATACTAAGAATAATCACAAAAGAGAAGGAAAGCATTTTATGGGAGCGGAACAAACACAATATAACAGCGTGATCGGAAATGTGCTGGTGCACGAGGGAAGAGAAGTGGGTGAGTTTGAAAGATTGTGAGGGGAAATAATTTCACTTCTTCTATTAACCTGACACGATTACAATGGTTTGATGGGCCGCGTTATTTCATGGAGTATTAAGTTCAAATGTGTCTGGCAGGGGGACAATGGAGCCGGAGGTGGAGGAACGACTGGCCTCACACACTCATGCATCCTCTTGCTCTGACAAACAATAAACAGCAGACAGTCAAATACACAAATGTGTGTGTGTGAGTGTGTCACTGTGGAAGGTTTTGAGGTCTGAGACTATGGGTGCTTATCCTTCCAACACTGTCAGTTTGAATATGTCATCTACAATATTACTGTTTTTGCTGTATTTTGGATCAAATGAATGCAGGCTTGGTGAGCATGAGAGACGCCATTGGCTTTTGGCTTGCTTAGTTGGGGACATTTAATTTAATATTGAGCAATAATATTGATCTGCCTGCACTGACACCATTATATGAGAACTGAATTAATAACTTTTTTGCAACAAAAATGAGCCATATTTTTATGTAACTTTGTTGCATTATTTTCCTGTTATCTCTGTAAATCTGCTTTGAAACAATCTGTATTGTAAAAAGCGCTATATAAATAAAGGTGACTTGACTTGACTGTGGTTCAGTTAGAGCTGAAACTGCACCTCATAATGTGCATTTTTGTCGAGTTCTAGCACAGTTCTGACACTGTCAATAATTGTACGGTCCGTGGCACTCCAAACCTGACTGAAGTCACTGTGACATCAATTAAAAACACTCCAATGTCAACTTTAACATATTGGCTTGCTAAAAGATGTTTGGGCAGGCAAGTATTGTATTCTTTCTTAAATAACTCAGCTGAACATTTTATTCCGCGGATGGCTTTTAATTGGACGGAATCATTAAAAAGCCGCCATCAATTAAAATTGCGAAATGAATGCAGAAATAAACGGGTAATTTCCGCCAGTGATTGTGATAATGGTCTATTGTATCCAGGACAAATTAAAATATGCACAGATAAATCAATGTGGCGATGGGCAGCATCTGAGAAGACAATGCCGTTCAATTTAAAACCCAATCTTCATCCTCTCATTGTTCAGAATGTGTGAGGGGTTTCAGTGTGTGTGTGTTTGTGTGTCAGTACGTGGAAAATACTGCCTCCATTTGGTCATACCTGAGACAATGAACAGCGAGGCTCATGTTGCAAATATTATAGGAGCACATTCACTATTAACAACAGCTTTTGTCTCAATAAACTCCTAATTTGCAGCTTATTAACTGTTAGTAAGGTAGTTGTTGTAATGGTTCGTTAAGGTATTGGGTGGATTAAGGGATGTAGAATATGATCATGCAGAATAAGGTATTAATAATTATGTGCTTTATAAGTACTAATAAACTGGCAATATCCTAACATGCAAGCTAAAAAGCAACTAGTAAATTGTATGGTAACGCTTCATTTGGGGACCAATTCTCACTATCAAACATAAATATGAAATATCTTCCTTTGTGAAAAAGAAGTACACTTATTACAGAAATAACATACATTAAATATATACATGTATGTATATAGGAGATCTTTTCTGAAGCAGGTCCTTTATCAACAATTTGACTAATTCTTATGAGAAGTTTTTACTTAATTGATGTTCTTAATGCAGAAACAGAAATCAGAAATCAGATCAAATTAATATGAACTATACTATTTCAGGATGTCTATAATAAACTGAAATTAGAAGAAGTCATCTACAAGTCTGTGCCAGGAGTAAGTTAAATGATAAGTGAATGATTTAAATTTGAAAAATGAAAAAATCATTCGGAGGCAAAGCTTAGCATCACTATCAGTTGTTATATTTAAATGATTTATTTAATAATTCATAGATCATTTCTTTAACACAGTTGAGGTGCACCAACATGGATGATTTATACTTTCAGATTAGGAAAAGTTTGCTTCGACAAACATGTCAGATAAGTTGTATATGCTTCATCTTCTATCGTGAGCTACAGCAATAGTTTGGACTTTTTATAAAAAAAACTGTGCTTTAAGAAGTTTTGTCATAACACGGCCTTCTTTCTTTCTTTTCCCCCCCAAATGAGTTCAATATCCATGCGTTTCAGAAGATCATGAAACAATATCCCATAATTGCAAAACCACGTTCTACCATTGTGATGTTTACAGCCATCAATCCTGGTTTCCCCAGTCTGTCTATCTTTCATTTCCTCCATTTATCCCCATTCAGATGACTCGGTTTGCTTCTCAACCAGTCCCACTCAGACTAATGTCTACATCAGACTCACACTAGAGTGATACCTTTTTTATTTCAAAAGTGACATTTAAATCAGAAGACGCTGGAGTACCAGGCTTCTTTGTATCTGGCAATCCATCCGCTGTCAGACTCGAGCGAATGATGCAGTGGGAAAGCCATCAAGTGCATTTCTGGGGCGCTTGTTCTTGCTAACACTCTGTACACCGAGCCTCCTCTTATTCTAATGATTTTAAAGTCCGCCATGCTTCTCTATTCCGCCTCGTGTCATTTATCCTAAGCTGCTTCGGGAATTTCACTTGTGTCTCGAAAAGGAGGAAAAAGATGGAGGGGGGGTTCAGTAATCAGAAACATTAGCTCTCCAAAAGTCACACAAAGGTTTCAAGACAAAAAAAAATAAAAAATACATCACTAAATTAGTTACAGAGCACAGCTTTCCACTTAGAGCATTTGCACAGCTTTATTCTTAGAGCTGAATAAGAGACGTGCTCCTGTTTTTTTTTTCCAGTCTAAACCCCGGAGCACTACAGTCACAGTTTCTCTCCAGTGGCACAGAAATCACTAATGTTGCCATTTGAAGGACAATGGGGCATAAACGACAGCATGACATCCCAGCACAGGTGGAGATACAGTGTCCCACTGTCAGCAGAGCCCTGTCAGCGGGGGCTTAAAGAGGAACGAGAGAGAACGAGAGAGAACGAGGGAGCAGAGGAAGGGAGAACGCCACCAGCAGTTTTGGCCCAATTCGATAGCTTATTTAAAACAATTTATTCTGTCTTCCTGGCAAAGCTGGACCCTGGACGGCTCATTGAACAGACGCACCTCCTCTACCTCAACCGCACATTTAAAGCACACCATGAGTGAAGAAAAAAGAGAGAAGAAAGAGAAGGGGGGGGGGGGGGGGAGTTGTTGCTGGGTTTCGATCAGAGGAGTCTGAATGCAATAGATAGATAGATAGATAGATAGATAGATAGATAGATAGATAGATAGATAGATAGATAGATAGATAGATAGATAGATAGATAGATAGATAGATAGATAGATAGATAGATAGATAGATAGATAGATAGATAGATTTAGAATCCCTAAATTAATAAATTAACATTAATAAATCTTACCTACCCCAAACTTTTTTGAATGGAAGTGTTTATTACATTACAGAAATAATTTTTTTTGTTGTAATGCTTAAGCAATGTGAAATATGAAAGTATGGGCTGTTGATCGGACATGCAGCGCGGTGAAAGACTCTCTGCTGGCCTCACGCGTTTGACCTCGCCACACTCTCTTCAAAATCACTTATTCTAACACCATCTACTTATTCTCAAAACAACACCGCCCTTCGCCTGCATTCTGCTGTTTGTCAGCAGGACAAAATGTAGATCTCTTTAAGATCCTTATGTACAAACACTAAACATACCTCTAAAACAACTGAAAAACAGTTCCCAGTACAGAGAGGTCAAAGAAAAAGACATTCTGTGCACATCCAAGCACATACATGTAAAATACAAACACAAATGTAAGCGAGACGGATGATACGTGCTCCTTATAATATATTTTATTTATAAATATAACAAAAATCTATGGCTTAACACCAGTGCCACTGTGCCTTTATATATTCATAAATATTTGAGTCATGGATGGATGGATGGATGGATGGATGGATGGATGGATGGATGGATGGATGGATGGATGGATGGATGGATGGATGGATGGATGGATGGATGGATGGATGGATGGATGGATGGATGGATGGATGGATGGATGGATGGATGGATGGATTTATTTGTTGTACTTATAGATTTATAGCTGTTAAACTGTTTTTATAAATCAGGGGACAGAATATACAGTTTGCACAGTACAAAATCATTATGCCTATAAAACATGGAAAACCCAAACCTCTCTCTGTGTGTGTGTGTGTGTGTGTGTGGTGGTCTCTGCCTCTCCCATCTCCCCTCACTGCTCTCCTGCACTCTGGAGTTTGTTATCAGCCCAGATGAGGAAGAGAGATTGCAGAAGTGTGTGTGAGTGTGTGTGTGCTTGTGTGCGAGAGGAAAACTGCAGTGTTAAACTGCAGTCAAGATCTCTGTTGTTGGCAGACCGGAGGCGTTTTTGAAACAGATCAGAGCTCTCTAACACTGTTTCTCTCTCCTCGCTCCGTCTCCAACCCTGCAGACCTTTATGGCTTCCTCAGTTCACTGAGAGATGCTGAGGAGCAATCAACTGTCCATCTCCAGGAGAACTATACGTGCAGATTAAACACACACACAAAGGCCTTACACTGTATATTGTGTATATATGTATAATTTATAACTTTATAAAGAGTTAAGGAGTTTTTCTACCGCTCCTGTCCCTTAAAAATGATTTTAATCGGTGTAACCCATGGGGTTGTTTGGTAGACTCCTTATTAAAATGCTCGAAATTCTCAGTATCTCATAATATCTTCCATTAATAACATTAACATACATCATTACATTCATTAAAGCTAGTAGTTTCTCTATATTCTCAATTATTTTTTTCTTTTTCTTTTACAATATCGAAATTTATTTTGCCATACTGCAATGTAAAACAACTGCTTTCTATTTGGATACATTTTAAAATGTCATTTATTCCTGTGTATTTTCAGCCTCATTATTCCAGTCTTCAGTGTCACATGATCCTTCAGAAATCATTCTAATGTGCTGATTTGCTGCTCAAGAAACATTATTTTATTATCAATATTTTAAACCAATATTTATTATCAAAAACCAATGTTTTAAATGCTTTGTGTGTTTGTGTGTGCTTAATCTTCTAGTGCAAACCACAAAACTTTTATTTACGGATTCTATGATGAATAGAAAGACATTATGCATGTCTTTAATGTCACTGTCGATCAATTTAATGCATCTTTTCATTTTTTTTTTTTTTTGACCCCAAACTTACGAATGTTTATGTAATATATTTTTAATATGTTCAATGTTTTATATTTATCCACCGACCCCCAGTTGAAAATCCTGTGTGTAACCTAATGTAATCAGGTTCATGCACTCATATTTAATGATATTTGAACTCATTTAAATGGCAAATTACAAGATCCTCAGAAACTCTGTTGTAGTGTTACCATGCATTTAAATTAAAATTAAGTATAAATTACTAATTAAATTAAGTTGCATTCCATCTCAAATCTATGATGATGGTCTGAGGGTGAGCACGTGTACACACACACACAAAATCACATCCTTTCCACTATATTCTGTCACTGATCTTTGGTCACTGTACCGCACATCAGCACTGCTCTCAAAATGCACCGCCTTGACAAAGGTAAGTACAAAGATAATTACCATGAAAGCCAATGTCACCCTAAAACCCCTCACCTCTCCTCATCTACAGCGAGCAGGGCTCTTAACGCCTCATCCATTGTCAGGGGTCTTTTGGGGTATGGCGAGGGGAGCGCGGGGTCCCTCTATTTTCATATTTGATAAAAGCGAATGGAAATGAGGTGTGTGTAAGAGGAGGGGGAGCACAGCTGCGTTTGTGAGTGCTCATGCGTCAGACTACAATGTGTGTTTTTTTTGCGGTGAAGTGTAAGACAAGGGTGTGAGAGGCACCGGAGATGCATCCATCCCTTTAAGTCATGTCCTGCTGGGATGTTCTGTGGAGAGATCTCTAATTTGAGGAACTCTCCTTCTCTTTATATCATTCGCTTTGTGTGTGTGTGTGTGTGTGTGTGTGTGTGTGTGTGTGTGTGTGTGTGTGTGTGTGTGTGTGTGTGTGTGTGTGTGTGTGTGTGTATGTGTATGTGTGTGTGTATGTGTATCTCTTTCTTCCAGCCTGTTTTTCCTTCCTTCTCCTCTCATCATGTCATCCCTTGATCTGTGGGATGGAGCTACTGAGTGCGGATAGACACAGAATAATAAGAAAAGTAAGAAAGGACAGAGCAGGCCGAGAGGAGAAGCTTCTAGAATGCAGTATTGAGTGTTAACCTCTAAACAATGTTATTTTTGAGATATTAATATAGTTTTATTAATATTTTTAATTAGATTTTATTTTTAAACCATTTTAATTTTAAAGTTTTAGTCATTTTGTTCAGTGTTTGTTTATAAGTTTATATTATATATATATATATATATATATATACACACACACACACATACATATATATATATATATACACATACATATATATATATATATATATATATATATATATATAGTTAGTTTTTATTTTTACATATATATATAGTTTTTATTCATTTTTGAAATTATGCCTTGGCAAATGAAATAAGTTTAAGATAATAAGTTTAAGATAATACTATTTTTATAATATATATATATATATATATATATATATATATATATATACTGTATATACATATATATATATATATATATATATATATTATTTCAGTTAACTTTTACTTTATTTCAAGCAACAAAAATGATTTTGTATGGTTTTAGTTTGTTAACTACAATAATCCTTCCTCTAAACAACTGTGTTAAATAAATAAATAAATATTTTTTTACTGCCCCTATTTTAAAGATTCCTAATTTTGTTTGTTGTCCTAATTTAGAGGTCTCCTACAATAGGCTTACATGCATCCAAGGTTTAAAAACCACTTTAATTTTCTCATAATATACATTGCAGCATCACCTCTTTTCTCAGTGTCTGAAACGGTTCGATAAAGGATTCCGTCCCTCAAAACTCCTCCTTTCTGAGAGCCTACTCTGCTCTGATTGGTCAGATCTGTTATTGGTCTACTGTTACAAACGCCAATTACCATAACTGAATTTCAGCTCTGGATCTTCCTCAGTGCTTGATACACAGTGATACGAACAATGGTGTAAATTTTTCTCAATCAATTCCAGCGCGAGTCCATCCTTCGTCTAAAGTGGGTTTGAAGCGCATGAAACAGCGTCTACTCAACATGAGTACACAACACGAATCAAACTGTTCCATTCTTCTGCTACAACTACAGTGTTTGAGGGTCAAAGAAGACGTTGTTTCCAGGCAGCCAATGAAGACCATAGGCTGCCATTATGCAAATTAATTACATTGTAACAGGAAGTGAGACTGGAATTGCTGACCTCTTGTTTCTGCAGTTCAGAATCAATTCTTTCTCTTAGGAGACAATAACTTTATATGTTGTGCACTTTGATTTTTAAAACTTTGCAGACCTTTTACATTCACAAACAGCTTTATTACACACTGCATGAAAGATACTACTTGAAAAAGTATATTTTACATCTTTAAATTTAAATCATTGTTCAATGATCACTTCTAATCTACTGAGCTGTTGACCACTAAAACTGGATCACAAAACTATAGATCTAAAAAAAAAAGAAAAAAAAAAAGGAAAATTAAGTTGTTATTCACTGAACATCTATCCTACATTAAAGATATTGTATGGCTTCAGAAGTTTTGGAATATAGGCACAATTTGTTTATAGACTAATTTGAATAATACTTTTGCATCCTTTTTGAAGCATTAAGCTTCAATTTCCATTAATTGTATTTGCATAACAGAAAACAACCAGCACATTCTTCAAAATATCTTCTTTTGTGTTCCACGGAAGAAAGAAAAAAATGTTGTATCGTTTTGGATCGACATGAGTGTCATTTTCAGGTAAACTATTTCTTTACCGCCAGTCCAACTCTAATAATGGACAGACATAAAACTCCGTTTTCCCCTAAAATGAATTTTCATATCGCAAAAAATCTATATTTTATAACGAGAGCGGAATGCTTGTAAAAAGTACTTATGTCAATTACGAGCAAAATACATCTGTCTTTTGTTACACGTGGACGTTCTACCGAGATCAGAGGCAGACGTACTGTAGATCAAGTGTTTGACGGCCAAACTCCACCACATGTGTGACGTTAGAGATGCTGATACACACATCAGCATAAAGCCACATCCATAACACTTCAAAAGAAGAGCGGCTATTTTTCACCCGTCCGCTCCTGCGAGGATAGAAGAAGAACTTCCTGACAAAAAAAGTACGGTCCCCGGCTGCAACGGGAACACTTTCACATTTGTTCCAACATTAAACTTTTGCTCCGGTGGAAAAGTGACTAAATTGGGGTGTCCGTACATTTCTCGTCCTCTGAAGATTGAAATTCACCTTTTAACTGCACTTCAAATAATACAGCTGCTTCATAATTCATGCAGCAAAATCAAAAGACAAGGTGTCATTAACACCTTTTCCATCTGTAATGGGGGAAAAAAAATGATTTGTTAGAGGTCTGAAAATAGGTACTCTTATTCCTACCTATAATTACATCTATGAAACATATTAAATCAGGTATGGTTTCAAAAATGTCTCCTCCAGAGTGCTAACAAGGCCTGCATGAACAGTGTTTAATTACAGTGGAGCATATATTACTGTATATCAACCACATATCCTATTAATTACAGTATAGACATTTTTTCTCACCCCAATACATCCAATAACCTTTACTTTTCACTTTGACCGACTGAAAATAAAACAAGAATCTGATCCTACTGAAACATCTCGTTGTTGCGTTCAACAAATGAAGTACAGCAAGCATATGTTAATCAGTTATGAGGAATTTTATGGGAGCGTAAATACAAACATGAGCTGTTCAGACCTGTGTTTGGGGCGCACAGCTCCTCTCAGTGGCCTGTTGGAGTTCACATCACTCTGTCTCAGGCACATGTTGGGTGACAGATAGCAAACAGCCCTCTCTCACTTATCATATGCTGCTCTCAAGACATATATGACAATATTTGGCACACGGCTGAGTTGTAAAGACACATACTGGCATATAAGCCGAGAAGAAACTGCTATTGCTCAGAGGTTGCTCTTTCGCAGCTCATGAGATTTAAAGGGATAGTTCACTCAAATTAAAATATGTCATTATTTACTCGACAAAGAAATACTTTGAAAAATGTCTTTCTTTGGCCGCCTCTTGTTAAATTTAATTAATTAAAATAAGCAAAAGTAACACAATTGTTTAATATTTTGTCCCAACTTAATTTAATTGAGTTCAATCAACCTAATATATTTAAAACTGAAGTTTACTTAATTAATTTGTGTGAAAACTACATGAATCATTTTTGTTGACAACTAACTGGGCAGTGGATCTGTAGTTCCCAGCATGCTTTGCAAGGGACTGCATTAGGAGGGTAAATTTAGGGATTGAAGTGTTACTTTATGTGTTTTTCTGTAAATGGAAAGATGTTAGTGTTTAATATTCACTAATGTTAGAAACTTAGAGGACTTTCTGTAATGTTTTTGAATTTTGTGGTTACCAGAAGAGTGGCGACTGTGTTTAGTTTAGGGCTGTGGGCCTCAGTGTACTCTATACATGCATTAAACCTCTTTTGCAGACCTGCATAAGTAATATTCAATATTACTCTGTAAAAAGTGGTTTTAATTAAACTGAACACTAGTAGCTCCTATCATTGGAAATAACTGTAGAGTCAAATTAACTAAAATTATAATGTTGGCGATTTTAGGCAGGGCAAAATTAAATGTAGTCAACCTGACAAAACTTTATCTAGCAGGAATGACTAAATTAATTTAAGTTCATACAACAAGATTACAACAAATCGTTTCAAACAAATTAGATTTTGTTGGAAAAATGTAATTCATTTTCATGGAAAAGTTTTCCTTAATTGAATTAAGTTTGTTCAACAGCTTATTGAGCGCATACAATGAAAATCAATTAGGTCCATGTTGTTTTGGATCCCTCTGACTTTCCTCAAAGTTTAAACATTCTTCAAATATATCTTCTTTTGTGTTTGTGTTCAACTGAAGAAAAGTCGACTGATCTATCCATCTATATACTAAGAGTAAGCTCTAAGTAAGTAAATGTGGGTTTACATAATTTGGTCTTGAAAGAATTTGATCTCTGACTTTTGATTGCAGCATCTCTCTCTATAAAGCCTACTGTATCATATTTAATACACACATTTCTGAGGCCACTAAATTATCAGCATGATCAAAACTTTGTTGAAATAGCTGTTGTACCAAATTGACTTCATGTCATCTGATTTTTAGCAAATAAAAGGCCTTTTAGTATAAGTCGTGGTTCACCTGTCTTTTTGATGTGGGCTCTATACTGATTTGCATGAGGTAAACATATGAATAATATTTATATTGTTAATATTTCAAGATGAACACTTACTGGACTGAAGCAACTTAGGCTTTCTTGATTATTCACACATCATTTTTTTTTTGAAAAATCATGTTAAAATACAAGCATCTGTAACGATCACCAGCTGGAGCTGCCCTTGTGAGCCACCAGAGGGCAGTCCACATCAGACTATCCTATTCACTCACAAACTACAGTTCCCATAACTCACTGCCTGGACTCATCATCACTTTTCACTGATCACATTCACCTGTACCTCATTCACTGATTGCATTCACCTGTCTCATCATCCTGTTAGTCTGTCTATATATACCTTGTTCATTCATTCACTCACCGCGAAGTCTTGTTAAGTGTTACACTGCTATTCTGAGCGTTTCCCTGGTTGTCTTGTTTCTTGTTTTTGGATATCTTGCCCTGTTTCCTGGATTACTCTCTTGCCTCTGGTCCCTGGATTACTCTCTTGCCTCTGGTCCCTGCCTGTTTTGTTTGTTTGTTTGTTTCTTTGTTTTGGACTGCTTTCCTGTGTATGACCCTAGCCTGTATGTTGGATTACGCCTCTGGATTGCCCCACAAAATAAAGCTGCATTTGGATCTCCTACTTCGTGTCTCTGAGCAGTATGTGACAGAAGACTTCGCCACACTTCAGATCCAGCAGCTATGACCTCCTGTAATACAGCAGTACGGATCTCACCTGATCTTCCCAGCATGAGCCGGGAGTTCGCTGGACAGATCGCGGCCTTAGCCCTGGATAGCCTCGATCTGTTCCAGTACACCTGGGGTTTTTTTCCTCTCGCTGCCTCTTGCTCTCTGGGTGACGAGGCTATTAAGTTATGTTACCGGCTGGGGGCTAAGGAGGTCGACCCGAGGGAGCTCCCCGATCTCTCTGGTCTGGATTGGAGAGAGGCACTCTCCAGATGTCTGGAGAGCTTCCTTCCGTGGCACCCCCGTCCAGCCGAGCCTGCACTTCACGCCAGTCCAGCCGAGCCTGCACTTCACGCCAGTCCAGCCGAGCCTGCACTTCACGCCAGATCTGCCGAAGCCAAGACAGCAAGCGACATGCCCGCAAAGCTAGAGTCTTCACCGCTGGTCCCGTCCGGCGCAGAGCCCTCTTCACCGCTGGTCCCGTCCAGCACAGAGCCCTCTTCACCGCTGGTCCCGTCCAGCACAGAGCCCTCTTCACTGCTGGTCCCGTCCAGCACAGAGCCCTCTTCACCGCTGGTCCCGTCCAGCACAGAGCCCTCTTCACTGCTGGTCCCGTCCAGCACAGAGCCCTCTTCACCGCTGGTCCCGTCCAGCACAGAGCCCTCTTCACTGCTGGTCCCGTTCAGCACAGAGCCCTCTTCACCGCTGGTCCCGTCCAGCACAGAGCCCTCTTCACCGCTGGTCCCGTCCAGCACAGAGCCCTCTTCACCGCTGGTCCCGTCCAGCTCAGAGCCCTCTTCGCCGCTGGTCCCGCCCAGCTCAGAGCCCTCTTCGCCGCTGGTTCTGTCCAGCTCAAAGCCTTCTTCATCGCTGGTCCTAACCAGCTCAGAGTCCTCTTCGCCGCTGGTCCTACCCAGCTCAAAGCCCTCGCCGCCGCTGGTCCCGTCAAGCTCAGAGTGCGCTTCTGCTGATCCAGAGACTGTTCACGTTGCTTCTGCTGATCCAGAGACTGTTCACGTTGCTTCTGCTGATCCAGAGACTGTTCACGTTGCTTCTGCTGATCCAGAGACTGTTCACGTCGCTTCTGCTGATCCAGAGACTGTTCATGTCGCTTCTGCTGATGCAGAGACTGTTCACGTCACTTCTGCCGATCCAGAGACTGAGCTTCACGTCACTTCTGCCGATCCAGAGACTGAGCTTCACGTCACGTCCGTCCGTCAAGTGTCTCGTCCCGCCGAGACTGAATCTGTTCCTGAGCCTGAAACTGATCCGGATACTGAGCTTGAATCTGTTCCTCTTCCTCTTTCTGCGCCTGTGTCTACAGACAAGATGGCCGACTCCACGCCTGTGTCTTCGGACAAGATGGTCGACGCCACGCCTGTGTCTTCGGACAAGATGGTCGACGCCACGCCTGTGTCTTCGGACAAGATGGCCGACTCCACGCCTGTGTCTTCGGACAAGATGGCCGACTCCACGCCTGTGTCTTCGGACAAGATGGCCGACTCCACGCCTGTGTCTTCGGACAAGATGGCCGACTCCACGCCTGTGTCTTCGGACAAGATGGCCGACTCCACGCCTGTGTCTCCGGACACGATGACCTCCGCCACCGAACCAGTGTCTCAGGACGAGATGGTCTCCGCCGAGCCAGTTTCTACGGACAAGATGGTCTCCGCCGAGCCAGTTTCTACGGACAAGATGGCCGCTGACACGTCTGTTCCTGAGCCGGAGCCAGTGTCTGTTCCTGAGCCGGAGCCAGTGTCTGTTCCTGAGCCGGAGCCAGTGTCTGTTCCTGAGCCGGAGCCAGTGTCTGTTCCTGAGCCGGAGCCAGTGTCTGTTCCTGAGCCGGAGCCAGTGTCTGTTCCTGAGCCGGAGCCAGTGTCTGTTCCTGTCCCTGAGCCGATGTCTGTTCCTGTGCCCTGGCCGCCCGAGGGATCGTCTCCGCCCTGGCCGCCCGATGGACGGTCGTCTCCGCCCTGGCCGCCCGATGGAGGGTCGTCTCCGCCCTGGCCTCCCGTATTACCACAGTCTCAAGGTCCTCTTCCGCTCCACGGACCTGGCCCTCCATCCCGCCCCCGGATCCGCCTCCGGGCCACCTCCCACCTGGACAGTTTTGGAGCGTCTGGAAGCCGCTCTTTGGGGAGGGGCTATGTAACGATCACCAGCTGGAGCTGCCCTTGTGAGCCACCAGAGGGCAGTCCACATCAGACTATCCTATTCACTCACAAACTACAGTTCCCATAACTCACTGCCTGGACTCATCATCACTTTTCACTGATCACATTCACCTGTACCTCATTCACTGATTGCATTCACCTGTCTCATCATCCTGTTAGTCTGTCTATATATACCTTGTTCATTCATTCACTCACCGCGAAGTCTTGTTAAGTGTTACACTGCTATTCTGAGCGTTTCCCTGGTTGTCTTGTTTCTTGTTTTTGGATATCTTGCCCTGTTTCCTGGATTACTCTCTTGCCTCTGGTCCCTGGATTACTCTCTTGCCTCTGGTCCCTGCCTGTTTTGTTTGTTTGTTTGTTTCTTTGTTTTGGACTGCTTTCCTGTGTATGACCCTAGCCTGTATGTTGGATTACGCCTCTGGATTGCCCCACAAAATAAAGCTGCATTTGGATCTCCTACTTCGTGTCTCTGAGCAGTATGTGACAGCATCATTGTATTGCATTGCTTTATATGTTTTGCCTCCCCACAAAAGAGACACACTATTGGGAGATTCAGAGTGACAATAGGCATTTTATGTAAATAGTAAGCTATACTTTTATAACGATTTACATTACAAGCTATCAGAATTTCATCTTACTTTTTGGCCATATAAATATCAGCAAATGCACCAAATTGCGTACTTTTGCTCAGTCTAAATAAAACTAAGGTGTCTTTTTCAAAACGTAAGGTGTCCATATTTCCCTATATCATCCTATATGAGCCATAAAAGCCTGATATGATGCTCAACAATTATTTTTTTTTTTTATATTTATTTTGAGTAAAGATTCGATAATCTGTTTTATTTAAATATTATATATATATTTCTGATTATCATGTCATGCTTTACAAGGTTAAGCAAGATTCACCACCCGCTCTGTTGAATCTTTTTGCTCTCTATGAGCAACAAATGAGATATTACAGAGATTTTGGGGGTTTTGACAACAGCACCAGCGCATAAGATCTGGAGAAAAAAACATTGCGATGAGATTGGAAGAACTGTTGTTTTATAGCCACCACCGTAAGCGCAGATGCAGTGTGTCCATACCTGCATCCATTCTGCAGCGAGCGGTGGATGGAGTGAGTGGACGCGGGCTGGAGAAAGGCAGAGGAGGGGCGGGTGGAACGGGGGGGCGAGGGCTTCTTTGAAGTCTGGATTCCAATTAAACCCCTGACTGAGTTCTAAGCGCAGAAGAAAAATGACTGAGGTACATGACATGGCCAGGTCCCCTCGTCCAGCCAAGCCTTTCCATTTTAGCCCCTTTGTCTCCCTGCAGCTTCTAATATTTATGATCACGCAGCCCTCTCGCTCCCCCCGCCACACCACACACACGCGCACACACACTCACACCCTTTAAGGAACAAAAAAACATATACTGACA
>NC_137124.1:53815194-53820194 GCF_949319135.1 Squalius cephalus | reverse complement strand
GGAACAAATCAAAATAGGTCAAAAATAAAATAAAAATCATTAGCATTTCTCGTATATATTTGTGGTTGTGTCGGAGGGACTAATGCACACCATAAGGCACATGAGGTGCAGGGTTTTTTTGTTTTTTTTTGCCTGTGTATTTTCAAAGGAAGATAGGGGAGCGAATGAAGCTCACGGAGGGAGGGAAAGAGAGAGAAATAAAGAGAGAGAGAGAAAAGAAATAAAAAATAGAGCGAGTGAGAGTGCCCTCTTCTGCTCATCGCCTGAATTAGAAAGATCTCCCTGTCTCCATCTTGTCACAGAAATATTCAGTGCTGTTTACATTATTATTATTATTATTATTTTTAAATCTATATTTATTACATTCCACTATTTAGTGATCTAACTGACATGTGGATTGGCTTTAATATAAATTTAAAATGAATATAAATTAATAATAAAAATAAATTCAAATAGCATCTGTTAATGCTAAATAACCGTATATCCTGATCAAACTGTTTGTGATGTACTACTGTCCCACATCGCTATATACACCGACATCTAAAAATGCAGTCCAGCGGTATAAATCAGTGCGGTCAGCGTATGTCCCCCTCAGATGGAGCAGGAATGAGGTGATAAAGGTTATTTAGGGGGGACCAAATGGGGGCTGATGGTTCTTGTTCCTCGTGTACAGTCGCTGCAAGAGTGTGATGCACGCCTGGCTGGATTTCGGCCAGTCATACGTGTCGAAAAACCACAGACAGACAGTCCGACATCGCCGCTCGGGAACCAAAGCATCTGCAACTGAAATCATGGCCGAAAAGCCCCAAAACATTGTCGACACATCACCTTATGCACCAAAGGGTCTGTCACAGCGATGTGTCGCCCGGTACAAACAGCAAACACACCAAAAAAAAAAAAAAATCTTAAACTGAAATACTCTAAACGGTTTGGATTTTGAATGAATATTTAAACATTTTTTTTAGACATGCAAAAAATTTAATATGATTCATAGTGTGATTTTTAAATGCATATTTAATATGCCATGTCCGAAGTTTTCAAGAGAAATGATCAAAACATGCCTGTGAAATAACTTCAAAACCGTTTCATACATATAAGATAATTTTGATTAAAAATGCAGATTTGAAATTTCACTGTGTAAATGTTAGGCTTGAAAATTTGAGATGTTTCATATAAATAAATCAGAGGATATTACACACACACACACTCACATATACACACTCGTTTGAAGTTCATGCGTTCATTGTCAATTCAATCAACTTCGTGGAAAGTTGAATGACACAAAATATCTGTCGAAGATTTTCACTGCATCACTTTCAATCACACAGACTATTTTTGGCCTTTAGTCAGTGTGTGTGTGTGTGTGTGTGAGCATGTACTGTATGAATGCAGTGTGTGTGTGTGTGTGACGTAGGGAGGTCTTCGACCCTGTTAACATTGCGTGTGCACAAAACACTGTGTGGCGGCCATCTCAGAGGCTGTGAAATGATGACCTATTTTTTGAGCCGTATTTGATTACCTGGTTTTATTAAAATTGGATCCAAAGAGGCCAGTTTCCCATTTGATTTTAATGAAGGCAGCGTGGCTGACAGGAGACTCTTGATTTATACACTGTTATTAAGGGCACTGAGGCAGACCGAGCAGGACCCAGCAGTGGCCAGTCACAGCTCCGCACACACACACACACACACACACACACCTCCACCTCTATGCTCCACAAGCTCTTCCATTATTCATAGTCAAATATGGAGGGCCTGAGATATACACTGATGCAAGAATGAATAATAAATACATTCACCTGAAAACAAAGAGTGTGAGAGCCGAGCTGCCATTTACTACTGAGTCAACAGGCTTTATAATCATCTTTCACAAATTCGAAAACTGATCTATCGATTCATTTTCATTCACAAACGGAATGGCCATCTCAGTTGCGGCTCTTTATGTCTGCAGCAAACACACATATACGTTATTAGAAGATTCCCTTCTCTCTTTGTTCTCTGCAGTAAATACACCGTGATTTTATTCAAAGCCACACATAAGACAGGAAATGTAAAATTCAGTCTCGCAGAAGAGGCTGGACTCTGTCTTGTGAGGAGGAAGAAAAACACACACACACACACACACACACACACACACACACACACACACACACACACGCACACACACCATTGAGTTTCTATGTTTTATGGGGACATTCCATTGACATAATGATTTTTATACTGAACAAACTGTATATTCTATCTCCTACCCATCAAAGAAAACTTTCTGCATTTTTACATTTTCAAAAAGCATCACTTAGTATGATTTATAAGCTGTTTTCCTCATAAAGACCAAAAAAATGTCCCCACAAGGACAAGGATTTCAGATATTGCCATCTTTATGGGAACATTTTGTCCCCATAATGTAGAGATTACAGGACCTCATACACACACACACACACACACAGCTGACTAACTGACTCCGTCCATCCCCAGTTAAGGGTCACAGGTTGGGGCAGGGGCCAGACGAAAGCCAGACAGGAGCCAGACGCTCCCTCAGACGGGACAACGGCCAGTCAGGTTCGAATGCAAAGATGAACCTGATCATTTTAAAGGCTGAATTCACCAAAATAATTCACTTTTTTGATTTATAATAATTCTTTTTTTTTTCTCTTTTTTTTAGGTTACACTTCATTTGAATGTGTCTTGTTACAGTGTAATTATACATTTAAGTGGTGATTAATATTAATTTTGCATAATTTATTGTTATTACTAACTACATTTAACATGTAGCAAGAACACTGTAAAATAAAGTGTTAGCATTTTAATTCATTATTCAAAACCATTTAAAAAATATATTTAAAATAATATATGAGATACTGCCTTTTTCTTATACATTCGATGCACTAATGATTTTTTCTCTGCATGACTACTGTTGATTTTGATAATTCAAATGAAATGCTATGTGATGCCCATCATAATATTTGACAATTAAAATGCATGCAACCGAGCAAATATCAAACAAATATCAACTGCGTGGATAAGTCATCTGAAAGCGGAGAAAATTGCATTTTTCTTTTTCTAATATTTCGCTCAAACAGAGCAGTGCTGTCATGCCTTTTTTATGCAGCGTGTCAGACAAAAAGAGAGAAGATGGAGAGGGAGAAATCCAGAGGGAAGAGAGGAGAGGATAGAAGAGAAGAGGAGAGGAGAGGGTGGGTGGAGGACTAGAGATGGAGGGGGTGCTGACATGCACTTGTCTCCAATCTCTTCGAATACATTTCACAATTCATCTGCTTTGTCTCTACTGCCACGGCTGAGGACAATCAGTCCAGACGCCCATTAGATCCCCCCAACACCCCCCATAACACATTTTTTTTTTCCTTGTGACATGTTGGCTGAAGAAAGAGTCAAGGCAATTCACAATTTTCACCAAATGGAGAAATGTCAAGACGGGAACCATCATCATCATCAAAAAAAAACAACAAAAAAAATGTTGTCATGGAGATACTGTACGGACCGAATATTACAAACATCCACGGTAAACATTTGAGGATTTAAGGAATTTTGGAATTCACAGATATGAAAACCTGCTGTTTACATATATTATACATTATTATATAGTGGTTAAATCACAGCTCAGGATGCTGAAAGCATTTATTTAGCGTTTCAAGATTTTAAAAAATCCAAACATTCATTATTTATATATAAAAATGTAAACACGAACATTTAACAAAGCGCTTTTTAAAAAAACAAAATGGCTATAAGACTTGCATAAAATACAAATTTGAAAAATGCACATTTGCAAAGCACTTTATTTATATATATATATATATATATATATATATATATATATATATATATATATATATATATATATATCTTTATTTTAAAAATAAAAATATAGCATGCATTTTAATTGTCTTTGTTACAGTGCATTTAAGTGGTGAGTAATATTAATTAACTACATGTACATACTATAGGGTTAGGGTTTGGTTTAGGGTTAGTTGCATATTTTATTTTGCAATAACAATAAATGATGCAAAATATAATATGCAACTAACCCTAAACCAAACCCTAACCCTATAGTATGTACATGTAGTTAATTAATATTACTCACCGCTTACATGTATAATTACACTGTAACAAAGACACTTTCAAATAAAGTGTAACCTTAAAAAAAAAAAAAAAAAAAGGTTCATATATATATATATATATATATATATATATATATATATATATATATATATATAGGTCTATACAACTTGCATAAAATACAAAAAAAACAAAACAAAACAGATTTATAAAAATGATTCTTAAAAAAGGATCCGTCTTGTTTTACTTGAAAACATCCCAATCATTCCTAGCCTCAAAGAAATGTCAAATCCTCTGGCATGTCTATATGTGGAATCTTTGCTTGAGTCTCTTTCAGCAAGACTCAAGGGTGAGGTCATGTGACTAGCATGCCCATCCATACAAGCCATTTCCAGCCAATAGTGTTGTCATAGACACTATGTATCCGGAACGCTTGGCATTTCGATGATCTACTCCGCAGATAGAAAGAAAATAATAAAAAAATAAATAAAAAGGAAAGGAAAAGAGACGGAGAGGAGGGCGAGAACACAAGAAATACACAGAGGAAGGAAAACAGCAAGCGTTAAACGCGGTTCATCTGAAACCTTCTAGTAGCATATTTTTATATGGCCTGGGACGGCTGTAATAAAGGCCATGAGGGTCAGTTTAAAGGGGTTAGCGAGCTCGGCACCACATAAAAAAGCCGTGATTGAAGGGATATTAATGGTAAGCGTGGCATAGTAACGGCTTTAAAACCTCAGCCTTGCCCTTCCCTTTTTTCTTTGTTTGGCCAGAGGAGCTG
The DNA here is from genome assembly GCF_949319135.1 of Squalius cephalus. Lineage (NCBI taxonomy): Eukaryota > Metazoa > Chordata > Actinopteri > Cypriniformes > Leuciscidae > Squalius > Squalius cephalus. Next base: position 53,815,340 of record NC_137124.1, on the reverse strand, counting down.
AAGGCTTAGGGATAAAGGTAGCGCTCAATTCATGAGACAGAGCTAAAGCCCAGGAAAGATAGCGCGCTACAGAGCCCCTATAATTAAAACACCCACAGCCTCCGCGTGGCCCTCATCTATCTCTCCGCTTTTTCTCCGGCTCCCTG